>NC_064810.1:117940934-117948945 GCF_023721935.1 Panthera uncia | reverse complement strand
TCTCTTCTCTTCTCTTCTCTTCTCTTCTCTTCTCTTCTCTTCTCTTCCCTTCCCTTCCCTTCTCTTCTCTCCCTCCCTGCTTCCTTCCTTCCTTCCTTCCTTCCTTTTTTCCTCTCTTCCTCCGCCATCTCTCTCTCCCTCTCTCCCTTCATCCCTCCCTCCTTCCCTCCTTCCCTCCTTTCTTTGCCTTGCTTCACACATTCAAAATTCAAAGTGCTGGATGAGAGAGTTGCATTGGCTGAGGTTGGGTCAGGTATCTGTTCCTTGGCACCTGAGCAGAACACCTTGCCACCAGTGGGTGCCACCAGTCCCACCCACCAGCATCGATGTGGGGAAGTAGTTTCCCCGTAACAAAACCAGAATGCAATTATCAAAAGTAGGGGGATGAATGCCAGGTGGCCTTAAACTAATAAATATCTTTTATAGTCATTTACACGCTTATTATTCTCCTGTTATCTTGAATAGTTGGAGGCTATTTAGAGTCCACCGCACACAAGGTGGTTAACTCCACATTGTTATGTTAAAATGAGGCAGAGATGTGCTTCATTAGTTAATTGGGCCACCATGCCTTTTGGACATAAAGAAGATCATCCACTTATTTACCCTTAAGTAATGTGGATGAAGGAGACTCCAGATGGAATGAGTGTGGTGAAATTCATGTAAATGCCATATTTTGTGACGTGTTTTCCTTCAGGTTTTAATAATAATGCCACCCTATACTGCCATAATGCTTTGTAATCTGCCAAGGGTGGCAGATATTACCGGTTTCCCACCCACTAACCATTCTTGTGTCTTACTCCCAGAACCTCACTTTTGTTCAAGGAGGCAGTATGCTCCGCTAAAAATATTTCCCAGTCTCCTTGGTAGGTAGGAATGATCATGTGATAGTCGATGAGTTGTAAATGGAAATCTGCTAGGGGTTTTGGGGCAAGTGTTATGTTTCTGATAGAGACAGTTTTTGTTTTTTGTTTTTTGTTTTTCTTGCCTGTTTTGTTTTCTTCCTCCCTCCCCTTCTTTCTATCTTTCCTGCAGATTGAGTCTGGGAGTGGGGCCTCTATTTCAGAACTGAAAGGCAGCCATGAAGGTAAAAGCAGCTTGCAGAAAGACAGAAGCTGGGGACACTGAAGCTGGGGATACTGATGACATTGTGCAGCCACTGCATAGCCTTGGACAACCAGCCTTCAAAATGTCCTGTGATGTGGGAAAAATAAACACCTAATTGTTTAAACGGTTGCTGCCAATTTTAATTGGCATAATCTTAATGAATACACCAAATACTTTCACTAAGGCAGATACAAGATTATGATCCACCTTTTACAGGAGAAGAACCTGGTAGTCAGGCTGAGTTGTTTGCTCAAGGTCTCAAAGTGTAGGAAGTGACAATTTTGATGTTCAAATTAGTGCTCTTTTCACTCAGCCAGGGGCACTCAGCTGGGTGTGGAACTGTTCCTGCAATCTGGCTGGGGGCGGGGGGTGGATTGGGGGCCATGTGTGTGTGTGTGTGTGTGTGTGTTTGTGTGTGTTTTGCCATGACTGGGGAGTAATGGTGAATGTTTTGCTATGCACAGGACAGGCCTATGTAATGAACAATTGTTCTGCTAGAAATGCCAAGAGTGGTTCCATTGAAAAACACTGAGCTAAATTAAGCCAAAGAGAATTATGTACTTACTGACTCAAAATCAAGAATAAGGTTGGTTCATAATAATATTCAATAAATGTTAAATGATAATGATATCACTATTGTCATAGCATCATTATCATCGCTATTCTGGGATTTGTGGCTATCATGAATTTAAAAGTTGCATGTGTCTCTAGCTACATTCTGCTGTTTTAGGTGAGATGTGGAGAAGATCGCTGACTGGATGATGGGTAATGGATAGGGAAAAATAGGAGAAATACTGGCTTGAGACTGTCAATGAGATCAAAGATTTGAGATTTTCTATAAATAAAAATAAAATCAAATAATATAAATAATTCTGGCAGAATAAAATATAGAACGTTGGTCAGGAATTCTTGAAAACTACATGTCTGCAGTTGTTACTAGTCAAGGGCTAAGGTATTTGGTATTTGTGTTGGATTGGAGGGGGAGATGTTGAGAAGCTGAAGGGCTGAGATGTTAGATGGGTTTCCAACACAGATACTGAAGTCACGGATAATGGTGGTGGAGACCATGGTGGACAGGAGGTCATGGATCTGGGTGCTCATATCTTGCAGGTATCTCTGGTTTCTTTCTTTCTTTTTTAAAATTAATTAATTAGTTTAGTTTTTCATTTATATCCAAGTTAGTGTATAGTGCAACAATGATTTCAGGAGTGTATTCCTTAATGCCCCTTACCCATTTAGCCCATCCACCTTCGCACATCCCCTCCAGCAACCCTCTATTTGTTCTCCATATTTAAGAATCTCTTATGTTTTGTCTCCCTCCCTGTTTTTATATTGTTTTTGCTCCCCTTCCCTTATGCTCATCTGTTTTGTATCTTAAATTCCTCATATGAGTGAAGTCATATGATTTTTGTCTTTCTTTGACTAATTTTGCTTAGCATAATAACTTCCAGTTCCATCCACATAGTGGCAAATGGCGAAGATTTCATTCTTTTTGATTGCCAAGTAATAGTCCATTGTATATATTCATTCATACATCGATGGACATTTGGCTATTGTCGATACTTTGGCTATTGGCTATTGTCAATAGCACTGCTATAAACATTGGGGTGCATGTGTCCCTTCGAAACAGCACACCTGTATCCCTTGGATAAATACCTAGTAGGGCGATTGCTGGGTTGGAGGGTAGTTCTATTTTTAATTTTTTGAGGAACCTCCATACTGTTTTCCAGAGTGTCTGCACCAGCTTTCATTGCCACCAGCAATGCAAGAGATCCTCTTTGTCCACATCCTCACCAACACCTGTTGTTGCCTGAGTTGTTAATGTTAGCCATTCTGACAGGTGTGAGGTGGTATCTCATTGTGGTTTTGATTTGTATTTCCCTGATGATGAGTGATGTTGAGCATTTTTTCATGTGTCGGTTGGCCATCTGGATGTCTTCTTTGGAAAAGTCTATTCGTGTCTTTTGCCCATTTCTTCACTGGATTACTTGTTTTTTGGGTGCTGAGTTTGATAACAGGTATACCTGGTTTCTGAAGATGACACTGTCTTTGCCCACTACTTGTTTGGTCTCATCACATTCCAATGCACAAACTAGCATCTGCATATTTGTGCCTTGTGGAAACTTCTGTTCCGGTTCACACAAATGCCTTTTTCCTTTGATCACAAATTAGCACTCATCTGCATAATATTTATACTGGCTTTAAAATGTGATGTGTTTCAATCTAGTCTACAGTCCAACTTAATCCTAATCTCAGGAGCAATTTAACCACACTTTTTGTTTCTTGTCCCCTGCACAGAAAGTAGTGTAATGAAATATTTCTGGAGTGACTGAATCACACCACAGCTGAGGCAGAGGTGGGGCAGTATTGTGTCAAAGACCTCCAAAGCCAATCAGTGCCCAGTCCTTTCCAAACTTTGTGTGCTTTGCACTGTGGCTGGTCCATCTGCCTCCCTCCACATGGTTGTTGATAGTATTTATCAAGTGTCAGTGCTTTTCTCCATGCTTTCACTGTCCCCTGTATGTGCTTCTATCATGTATTTGGAGTGGTAACTGTGGGCTTTTGGCTCCTCAGCATCCAACCCTTGATTTTCTTTTGGGAATCCATGTGTCCTGCTCTCTTGGTACACGGGGTTCTGCTGGAGCTGACTCTACCCCAAACTCCAGGGTTTGCCAGGAGCAAAGTCTGACTTCTTAGGACACAGTGATAGGTTAAGGGCTGAACACATGACCCAATTAGGACCAATAAGATACCTTGAATTTTTCCTGAGACATCTGGGATTGGCAGGCACTCTTATTAAGAGAGGGCATATGGATGGGGCGCCTGGGTGGTGCAGTCGGTTAAGCGTCCGACTTCAGCCAGGTCACGATCTCGCGGTCCGTGAGTTCGAGCCCCGCGTCAGGCTCTGGGCTGATGGCTCAGAGCCTGGAGCCTGTTTCCGATTCTGTGTCTCCCTCTCTCTCTGACCCTCCCCCGTTCATGCTCTGTCTCTCTCTGTCCCAAAAATAAATAAAAAACGTTGAAAAAAAAAATTAAAAAAAAAAAAAAGAGAGGGCATATGGGAGGTTCAGTCGGTTAAGTGTGGGACTTCAGCTCAGGTCATGATGTCACTCTTGGTGAGGTGAGCCCCGTATCTGGCTCTGTGCTGACAGCTCAGAGCTTGCTTCAGATTCTCTTTCTGTCTCTTTTTCTCTCTCTGTCCCCTACCCTGGCTCTCTCTCTCAAAAATAAACATTAAGAGAGAGAGAGAGAGAGAGAGAGAGAGAGAGAGAGGACATATGGACTGGCCAACCCATGTTGCCTCCAGGAGAAAGAAGTCAAACCACAGAAAGCAGAGCAAAGAGATGGAGAGAGAGAAACTACGTATTGGAGGAGAAAGGGGAACTAGGTATTGGTGACATCATTTTAGCCCTGCTTTGAAGTGGACCTGAAGTTGGCCTTACCAGGGTTTTGCAAACACAGGAGTCAATTACATTCCTTTTTTGACTTGAGCCATTTTGGATGAGCTTTTTCTTTCTTGTAATACAAAGAATCTCAATGAATACTGAATTTACCCGGGGTGTTATAAGCTGTCTCTCCTATTACATGGCCCGTCCCTCTAAGGCAGAGCCCTTGTCTTATCATCTTTGTGTTTTCTGTAGAAGGCACAGTGCTTGGCACCTGGGATGCCTCCAAATTATGTTTATTTAATTGTGAATGGAATGATCTTGAGCTCACTTTACAACTTTGCTGCTCAAAGTGGGGTCCTCAGACCAGCAGCACCAGTGCCTCATTATCCTGCCATATGGAGTCTGCATTTTAATAGGATCCCCACACGATCAATGTGCATGTTAAGGTTTGGGAAGGGCTGCCCTGCAGACCTATAGACAACTTCGGTTTGCAAACATCCAGCTCGGAGTGGCTGTACACACAAAGCAGCACCTCTGCCAATTCTGGCTGCATTTCCGGCCTCTTCAGTGGGCATCTTGCCCATGGGGCTCCATAAACGTATAGATAAAGATGCTCAGAAAGCCAGGAGTGGCATCCGCAGCTAGTCCAGTCCCACAGGGTGAGGGAAGTGAACGACCCTCATGGCTTCCCCATAGATGCCTGGATCCCTCCCTGGCACCACGTCCTGGCAGCCTGCCAAGAGACTGAGCATTTGTTTATTTATGAATATGTTAACAACCCACTAGATTCTTTTTGGTTTGGGGAGCCTGGAGAAGGCTAATTGAAACCTGAATTCTGTCACAGTCTAGAGAATACCATACATTAAAATGAATTCTGGGCTCCCATCCTGCAGCATTTTAGCCATGAGGCTGACTCAAGAATGTGATTTTTAGGAGTCTTTTTGAGCATACATTATCAGGAGAGGTAAAGGCAAACGAGCATCATGTAAATAGAAAAGACGAGGATCACTCTCATTTCTTATCTTCAGGTGGTGGGAAAGTTTGGTTGCCACACCCCTAAAAATCGAACGTTTGCCTTAAAGGACAATGTTGATTCCTGCCCACACCCTGACTTCTGCTCACTCCGTTTGTGAATACATTTTACCATAGGAGTTTTACACCCAGCCATAACACATGAAGTCTGAACCAGTTTAGAAAAACAGAGTCTCATGGAAGGATCACATTTGCATGTATTTATACATATGTACATGTGACCTAAATGATCTGCACAATGTTTGAATAACACAGGGCAGAAGGAATGAGTCATTTCTCTTCTGTAACTTAAGAATTTGTTTAAAAATGGCTGTTAGGAGACTTGAAGCTGGGGGCAGAAGAGGAACACACTCACATCCTCTAACTGTGGTTTGCTGTTCTGCAAGTGGGACCTGGACTGACTCAGCATTGTCCCCACGGGGACGTGGTTCTGGCGTGGCCATTGGCAATTGCTCTTCCAGGCTTCTCAAAACACCTGAAGTAATTCAGAACTTTGGCCATCATTTCTTCCAGCCTCCAGTCCACAACTGTGGGTCAGTTGTGGATCAGCCCTGTGGGTTGCAGTCATTTTCTGATGATGCTGTCAGAGGACTTCTGTGAGCTCTTAATTGTTAATAGGTTGTGACCTTACCACTCTGATAAAAATATCCCAGTGTGGGATACTTGCATTTTAATATCCAGCATGTTACTCATCCTTTGTTTCTAAGTGCCTTCATGTACACAAGTTTTGACAACCAACATAGTTTGCAATTCCAGTAAGTGGGAGAAAGCAAAACCACACTGACGAAACAAGACACGTAGTGGAGCACATTCAACTAGGGGTAGCCTGGAGAAGCACTCCTTGGGCAAGAGTTCTGTACAGCCAGCCAAGCTGACTCTCACCAGCAAAGGCTCAGGACAGCCCTGAGTGTAGGGCAAAATCAAGAGGGTGGCAATACATGGTTCTGTATACATTGTATCCCTCTATCTGTGTAGATAGTATGGATTTTAAAGGAAATGATTTTATAGACAAATAGCGTTTTAACATATCAGAGCTGAAAAAGGTGGGGCTAAACACCCCACTTTGGGCTTGAGTGCATCTAACAGGTGGTATCTAATCTAACAGGTCCCTAACCTAACAGCCAGCTGGTGCAGATAATGCCTTCTTCCTCCAGAACAGATGCCAGCCCTGTTAGATTTGCCAAGCTAGTGGTTGGTTAACTTTTCAAACGCAGTTTATATTTGCAAAGAATGGGTACAAAAGATTCTTCTTCCTTTGACTTCAGGAATTACTATCAGAGGATGATAACAATTTGCCTACCTTGATTGAGGGTACTGTTCTAGCCACTGTGCTTTGAATATATTTAATCCTCACTCTGACCCTCTGAGGCAGCCACTACTCATACCCGTTTACAGATGTGGCTGAAAGAGGTGGAGATGGGGCGCCTGGGTGACTCTTGATTTCAGCTCAGGTCATGATCCTGTGGTTCATGAGTTCGAGCCCCACATCGGGCCCTGTGCTGACAGCATGGAGCCTGCTTGTGATTCTCTCTCTTCCTCTCTCTCTCTGCCCCTCCTCCAACTGGCTTGCATGCTTAGAAGAGGTGGAGTAACCTGCCGGGTGTTGCACATTTATAATCACAGGGCCATCCCCCTCAGCCCAGAGCCCAAGCCCTTATCTTTGCCGACCCCCCCCCCCCCCCCCCCCAGTTAAAGTGTTTGTAATTGTTCTCATCCCAGACTAACATGGCTACCTTCTGTCAAGTTAAAACCCTAGACTAGGCCTGACTGTTTGCCAACAAGAGGAAAACATCACACAACTCCTTCCTCACCTGGGCGTAATGACTGAGGAATTTTTGTTTTTCATTTTTTCAGGTTTTTATTTTTTTAAGAAAACTTTTAAATTTTATATAAAACTATCTAATCCAGAGTCCCAATTAGGATCCAATTTCTGATTTGAATCATCATCATGTATTACCCATATTTTGAATTGAATGGTTTTAATGCGAAGTCCAATCTGGGTGCACGAGGAGAGCAATTATTTCTGTTTTGGTGTTATATAGAGTCAGCCAACATGAAATGATTTAGGAGGACTTATTTATGTGTTTTCTTAATCAGAATTGCAAGCAGGGGACCTCAGTGACCTCACTGTTAATAAAGATGCACATGTAAAACATAGTCACACGTGGATATTGTTTTTTTCGGGACTGGGTCCTCAAGGCGTTATGAAGATATCGTATGATGTTCTGAGTAGGCTGAAAACAAAATCCATGGGGTGCCTGGGCGGCTCAGTTGGTTAAGTGTCCGACTTCAGCTCAGGTCATGATCTCATGGTTCGTGAGTTTGAGTTCAGTGCTGACAGCTTAGAGCCTGGAGCCTGCTTCAGATTCTATGTCTCCCTATCTCCCTGTCCCTCCCTCCACTCACACTCTGTCTCTCTCTTAAGACTAAATAAACATTAAAAAAAAAAAGAACAGGAAAGAAAATCCACAGTATTGTGTGCTTAA
>NC_064810.1:117897369-117940924 GCF_023721935.1 Panthera uncia | reverse complement strand
GGCAGCTGCAGAGCACAGATTTAGTTATCCAGAAAATACACACAAATCACTCTGGACCAGTAAACAACCAGTAAGAGGCAAAAAGTCAGGGATTGACTAAAAGTGATGTTATCAACTGATAACATCACAGACTAGTTTGGGCAAAGGACCCAGAATGATCCATGCTTTTTTACTTTGTCATGAAAGAGTTCTGGGATTCCCCTTAACTTTCCCTGAATATTCAGAGAAACATTGTATCTTTGCTTTCTTTTTCCAGGTGGTGGTCTCTGATAAAAAGATACTGTCCTTTCATTGTCTGGGGACCATGCTAAACCCTGTTTTATTACTGATTTTATATAGTTGGCAAGAAAGTTAGGTGAGATGAAACTCCTAGCAGAGCACAACACTTTGAGTGCTTGATGGTCTGATATTGAAGGAATGCTTCCTTAAACAAAAGCAAACCCTCAATCTTGACAGTTATGTTTAAAACTCTGATTTGGAAGTGAGGGAAGGGTGAGGCAGGAATTCTAAACACAGTAATAGTGAGTTAGGGTTAAGTTTAAAATTAGGTTTCATTGAGGGGCACCTGAGTGGCTCAGTCAGTTAAGCGTCTGACTTCAGCTCAGTCATGATCTCCCGGTTTGTGAGTTCAAGCCCTGCTTCAGGCTCTGTGCTGACAGCTCAGAGCCTGGAGCCTGCTTCGGATTCCGTGTCTCCCTCTCTCTCTGCCCCTCTCCTGCTTGTGCTCCCTGTCTCTCTCTCTTAAAAATAAATAGATATAAAAAAAAATTAGGTGTCGTTGATACGGCATCTTTAGCAATGGTAACTTCTCTTTGTTCTTCCATCTGAGCTTGGTATTTTTCTGTCTTCCCCTTTATTGAAAACTTGGGCAACAAAACAGCCTCAAACCATTCCTTCGCCTCCCTTCCTCAAACAAACAAAACTAACCCAGGATCCACAAACATATATTTAAGACTCTGACTTGGAACTCACGGAAATGGTATTAAGCAAGGAAATTTAGTGTTTTGGTTGAAATGCCCCTTCTCCTTGGCTCATATACTTTTGCTTACAGCTTGCAGGGCTCTGAAAGAATTCATCTGGAAAAAAAAAATCAAAGGCTTTTAACATTAAACAGCCTTTTCATGTTCATAAGCCATCTGTGCTGTGACTTCAACCAGCATAGTGTCGATGTTGCCACACTAAGTCTCCTTGCCCAGGAAGTGAGCATGTGCTGTCTCGAGTCCAAAGACAGCCCCCAGTCCAGCTGATTTCACTTAGGGAGGCATTGGCGACGGGTCTCTGTCCTACTCCAGCTCAGTCGGATGTAAACATAAGTGAGGAATATGACAGGCATCCCCAGGGTCCTGTGGAGCCCACAGCATCTGGATTCCCTTCTCTCTTAAGCAGTGGGTCTGATTTCACTCATACGTTCTCTACAACCTGCCTGGGTCTGGGGTGGGTTGGTCATATTTATGCCAAGAATATTTTTCCATGGGGCAAAACAACAGTAGGTTGAAAATTGCCATGTCGATTCTCAAAAGTATGTACTTAATAATTCAGCAGAAATTTAAAGAATTGTAAGGTGCAAGGGACACAGGTGGTCATATTCTCTCTCCTCTTGGAGCGTATCCTGGAGTAGGAGAGACGGACACTGCCAGTGTAGGACAAGTGCAGGGAAGAAGGAAAACTTCCTTGGATGGAGGAAGAGCTAATCCATACTGGGTGGTGGTGGTGGTGTTGCTCAGGAAGGTTTCAAAGAGGAAGTAATGCCTCTCCAGGGGTCTGGGAGGCGAAATAGGAATTCTCTGGAGGGGTGGGGTTAAGGCCAGGTTAGGGTATCTGGCAGAGGGAGCAGAGCCTGGGGAGAAGAGCGGTGGGGTTGGCGTCGGAGAATGTGAATGATGAGCTGGAGAGACAGGCAGGACTGCTGGTTGCTTCCCAACAGCATTATCCCTCCACCTATCCTCTTCATCAGAACCACCACGTTTTATGGAGGCACCCAGTATAAAGACTACATTTCCCTGCCCCCTTTGCAGGGGTGTGGTCCCTGTCTAAGTTCTGTGAGGAGGAAATAGAGTGATGTGTATATCCTCTTGACTGTGCCCTTAAAGAGTGTGTCCTTCCTCCTTGCCTTTCCTGCTTCCTGAGGGCTGGAATGTGGATGAGATCAGAAATGTTCTGGGGATGGCCCTGCCCTAAGAAAGGGTCTGGGACCTTACAGTCATGGACTGCTCATGCTCAGATGGTTATATGAAAGAAAAATAAACTTCTGTCTTATTTAAGTTACTGGTAATTGGGATTTCTCTTATAGCCGTTATATTTATGTTCATAACGATTCAAGAGGTAAGGGGCCAGATGTTTCTTTCCTCCATCTGAATAGCATGCTCACCGAGTGCCTCTTCTCTGGAGGACTGTGTGACAGGCGGGGGTTATAGTGGTGACCAGGCTGGGTGGAGTGCCCACTCCCATGCAGCTAGAGTCTAGTGAGCCAGTGTGTAGGGCTTTGTAAGCAAAGGAATAATAATAATGATGAAGAAAAAGATGATGATGATTAGAGCAGCTGACATTTATCAAGAGCTTTCTTTTGGCTACACGTCATGTGGAGTACTTGTCACATTACTTCATGTAGTACTTACAGCAGCCCAGTGACTTAACTACTTTTGTGTCCCCATTTTACAGAAGAAGAATGAAGAGATTAAGTAATTCGTCTCAAGTCCCATGAAGAAGTTTATTCTTCATTTTTTATTTTATTATATTATTTCTTAATTTATTTTGAGAGAGAGAGAGAGACAGAGAGAGACAGAGAGACACAGAGAGAGACAGAGAGAGGGAGGGAGAGAATCTCAACCAAGCAGGCTCTGTGCTGTCAGCTCATGGACTGTGAGATCATGACCTGAGCTGAAATCAAGAGTTGGACACTTAACCCACCGAGCCACCGAGGCCACCCAAGAAGTTTGTTCTCATTTTCACAGCAGCTGGAAGCAGGGTGGGGTCTAAAACACCTGTGGGTATAAATAGGTAGGCGTGGCCAAAAAATGGGCTAAGGTTAGTGTAGGGTTTGTTTGAACTTTTGCACTTTCAGGTCACTGCTGCCACCTGTTGTTGGCTGACTTCTTAGTTCTCTGACAGACCACACAGTCTGGTTTCTACAAAGCTGGTTCTAATCACACCCTGCCCCCTCCTTGCTAACTCCAGCCACTCCCCAACCAGAACCATCAGAAACGTTTTATTTTTTTAATGCTTGATTTTGAAATAATTTCAGATTTACAAAATATCGCAGGAATAGTACAGAAGACGTTCGGAGCCCCTTCACCCAGATTCCTCACATGTTAACGAATCTCACACACACACACAGCTGCAGTGAAATGATAAAAATCAGAAATTGAACATTGATGTGATACTGTTGTATAACCTAGAGACCTTATTCACATTTCTCCCATTGTCCACCTAACATCCCTTTTCTGGTCCAGGATCCTGAGGTTAACACGTTGCATTTAGTTGTTACGGCTCCTTAGTTTCCTTTAATTTGTGACAACTTGCTCCTCAGTCTTTGTACTTCATGACCTTGATGTTTTTTAAGAGTATTGGCCAGTTATTTTGTGGAATTTCCCTTAAATAGGGTTTGTCCAGTTTTCATGATGATTAAGTTCACATTATGCTTTTTTGACAAGAACGCCACAGAAATGATATTGTGTTCTTGTGCAACATATCAGGAGGCACATGAGATTGACCTGTTCCATAACTGGTGACATTAACTTTGATAGCTTGGCTAAAGTGACGACTGACAGATCCTTCCAATGGGCAGTTACTATTTTCCCCTTTGCAATTAATAATGACTTTATGGAAGATACTCTGAGACCCGTGTAAATATCTTGTTTCTTATGGCATATGTCAAATGGTAATTCAGATAGGAGCTTTCCATTCCCTCTCATTTATTTGTTTAGTCAATTATTTACATTGGTATGGGTTAATGAATTTTGTTTTATTCTATGGGCAATTACCTATTACTACCACTGTTTATCTTATTGCTATAATTGTCCCACATTTGGTCAATTGGTTTCTGTGTCATTTTGACATATCCCCATCATTTTTTGAGCATGTCTTACTTTTGCTCTAAATGTAGAGCTTGAACTCACGACCCCAAGATCAAGAGTCACATACTCTACTGACTGAGCCAGCCAGGCACCTCTGAGCATGTCTTACTTTTTGGCATCATAAGATGACCTAGCCTCACCTTTTATTTTTCTTCCCTGGGCTGGAATCAGCCATTTCTCCAAGGTTCCTCTTTATTGAAGAATGCTGTTTAGAAATTAAGATCTGGGTGCTAGATCTGGTCATAAACCAGAATAATTTAAGCCTCAATGCAAAGGGGCTTGGCTGTGTGTTGCCATTTTTCATTCTTTCCTGCTCAGTCACTTCTTTATCATCCACTTATTTTTGACCTGTGAGGTGTCATAATATAAGCTATTGTTCTGATAGTTACAGAAATATCAGTGTAGATATTTATTTTTATTTACTATGTTTCAGCAAATATTTATGGAACACTTACTATTCTAACAATTCATCTTTTTACTTGTGAGCACCAAAATTTATTGCTACTATAGCCAAAAAGAGAGCAGATTACGGATAATCTAAGTCTGATCATATACTTATGCTTTGGTGTGAATAGATTGTATCTATTTAACTCCTTATCAGTTGGTTAACTCGAACCATTTGCTCAAGCTACTGTTCAGTTTAGTGGAGCAAAGTCATCTTGACTAGCTGTTTGGCATTGTTAGATACTAATTAACTAACACATTTTTCATTTTTTTAAAACAATTGTGCTGTGGTGTAGATATGACGCTGGTTAGAAATTCAATTTCCCAGTTTGTAATGCATTTGTCAAAATGGTTGAATCATATCAAACCTCAGCATAGCTGATATGCCGGAACACCTATTTCCCTGAAGGATATCAGAGAATTATATACGTAGTCAACAGGTAATTTATGAACTCCAAGGCCAAATATCCCAGTGCAAAAGCTAATCTATTCTGTTTTGGTGAAGGATGTCTCTATTTCATTTGCTATGGATTCCTCATCAAATTCACTCTATCGCTCAAACAAGAGTGCAGCAAGCAAACCCTCAGAACATGATTTAATCATGTTGATTTAGTCCACAATTTCCCACATGGGTAATGCAGTTAGAACAATCATATAAATCAAAATACCTGATTCTTCTCTAGAAAGTCAAAGACTTTTCTACATTGTATTTGATGTATCTGGTGCCAAATGATAGATTAAGAAGGAAAGATGCAAGATTTGAAGAGAGAAGTTAGAAGGGATTCTATATATTCTTTTTATAAAAATGAATTTTTGTTGTTGCTGTTGCCAGAGCCAGTCCCCCCAAAACTTGAGCAGTTCCTGGTATGATCACACATGGGTTGTCATTGTAAAAGTCATCGCTGTTCAAGATATGCATCTGAGTATAGGATGTTTACCAGACTTGATGATGGCACTGTCCTTGCAAAGAGAAGAAGATCCCCAACCATCTTGGAAAGGTCATCCAGATATCTCTACTACTTCCTAGGTGCCTCAAGAGACTAGTTCAACAGAAGGTGCTTCATCTGAGTAGTTCTTCCCTTATTATTGTTTTCTGAAAAACTAAGGTCCATTCAACCTCCATCCTAGCTTCTCAAGATATAATATGACACCATTTTGAAGCCACTTGGGAGCATCATTTCTTCATCCAGAGCTCCTGATGTAGAAATAGTCAATGTCTCTCTTCTCAGCACACAGAGACTCATCTTCCTGCTGCCCAGCTGATAATCCTCGATTTCAATTCTCCTTCGCAGACTATCCCTAGCAGCAGGTATTGTTGTCATCATGAGAATTGTGGGACAGAGGAAAACTCATGACTGACCCAGATCAGCCAACTTGGCAACAGAGTATGTTATCCCTCAGTATTTGTTAAAAACCTAACAAACGGCCTGGTGTTTGCCAAACACCTTTTCAGCATCCCCATTCTCCCCACTCTATCCCAGGCCTTTTGATTCCGTGTGTTGTTGCTGCTGGTAATTGCCATAGAGGGTTCAGAGGGAGTTCTGTAAACTAGTTCTTGCACCCAGAAAACAGCAATTATATTTTCCTACTCTCTTGGGATTCTGTATTGATCCCCTATTACTACCTTCATTCCTTCAATAAGGTGGTCATTTTCCATATGAGAATGTTCTACCTGTTCTACCTTGGAGTGATAGGCCAATCTGTTTAAGACATGCTGCAGTGAGAAGATCTGACCTAACATGACTTGCTTTGATGGTGAAAGAAAGAGAACATAGTGCAGACTCACCCCAGGGCCTTTGTACTCGCAGTACCTTCAGTTTGGAATGTTATTTCCTGAGATCTTTGCATGGCTGTTCCTCTCTTGCCATTCAGGTCTCAGCTTAAATATGCTTTCCTCAGAGAGACTCCCCTTACCACACAAGGCACTCTCTTTCCTGTCTTCCAGTTTTATTTTCTTCATAGCACTTATCATCTGATATCATTTTGTTGGTTGATTTGTTTACTTGACACCCAGGGGCTAGAATGGGAATCCCTTGAAAGCAGTGACCTTGTCTGTTCTGGTTGTAAGCGTATCCCCAGAGTTAGAACAGGAAAGGTGAAATCTCTCTTATAACAGGTCCGGGACGCCTGTGTCAGCTCATAGGTAGAGCTATCAACGTCACCCAGAAGAAACAAGTCCTTGCACCTCCTTCATTGGTATGCTGTGTCTCAGGTATATCACCAAATTGTAACTCCGCCTGCTCCCGTAGCTGTCTGTCTCTTGGAATTTCATGATTATGATTGCCTTCTTTGTAGAGATTAGAAAAGATGGATTTTGGTGGCAAGTGAGGAGTCATTTGCCTCTTACTTACTTTCAAGCCTTCTTCCCCAGCTGAAAATTACATAAATTAAGCGGTTGTGGTGTCCAAGCCAGCGAGCTGTCAACTGTGTGTGGAGTATAGTTCACACCGTAAGTCATTTCATAAGCAGGGGTGCAGATAGGATTTGCTTCGCCATGACATTTGGGGCTGGCTGCTGCTTCTGAGGGGCCGAGGGGAGACTGTGCCACCAGGCCACCTGACCGTGCGCGCCAGGACTGAGTCCTGCCGTCTGACGTCTCTCCCCTAGCTCGCCTCTCCCCACGCCAATTAATATTACGAAAGGGCAATGTTTATGCAAAACCACATGCCGAGAGGCCTTTTGCTCCTAATTTAAACTATTAAAATGCCATTAAGAATTGCACAGCACATTTCGGCACTGTTTTCCTTCATTATTTCTTGTTGAAGAACAACCATGTGGAAAGGAATGCATTTTGTTTCTGTGCAAAGTGGAGCTCATTTTTTCAGGAGGGTTTATGGTGCCCGTTGGTGGAATTCATCTCC
Organism: Panthera uncia; assembly: GCF_023721935.1. Lineage (NCBI taxonomy): Eukaryota > Metazoa > Chordata > Mammalia > Carnivora > Felidae > Panthera > Panthera uncia. The sequence goes on along the minus strand of NC_064810.1, from coordinate 117,933,546 downwards.
CCAGACCCAACCCCTCTATCTGGACATAGAGTTGGCAGATACGATTTCTGTCAGTGAAAATAAGCACAGTTCATACAAACATACCAAGGCATTTATTTTAAACATTTGGCTGAATAAAACATTGTGGCCACTGCACTGGAGACAACCTTCATTTCAACCATGGAATGTTTTGGAGGCCATGATATTTCTGTTGTTTGCTTGTTCCTTTTCGATAAAGCATCAACATTGATTGTACCATGGCTAATACCTCATCAGAAGTTACATCTGCTGCTCAGAGGCAAAACTGGTTATCGGAAGACCAGTTCATATGTCATGGGAAACTTTTCGTGAATATATAGTCTACCTGCAGGGCTTGTTATTTTTGAAATTTTTGCCCAATTTACATTTTTTTTGGAGATTAAAACACACTCAGTTTGATCCCAGCTTTGACCTTTTAAATTGCTACAAGTTAATCTTTGGCTAAAAGCATGGAGAGCGGGAGTAATTATATTTTGTGAAAGAAGCAGGTTATGTGCACAGAGGGTGACCGCAGTTATGGTAATGTGTCTCTTAGACAACGTTTCGTTGCTAGAAATGGTATAAACAAAGAAAAACAGTATTTTCATGCATTTTTATTGAAAAAGTGTACCTAGATTCTGGATGGTTGCTTTGCAAACAAGCTGCTCCTGGGTATTTTCCTTCGCCTTGCTTTTCTCCATGAGCGATGGTGTTCCTTGGCAAACATTGCCCACAGACTGCCATGACATGGGGTGGGGATGCTTCCTGGCTCACGCATGCTGAGTGATTCATTTGGGGGAGCCAGTGTGGTTCAGTCTGAAGTCTGAGTCCCCTTAGGCAATGTCCTGTTGACCTTTGAAGAAAGAGTAGTTTTTGCTTTTTGCCTCCTCTGCCCTGTTAACCTCCCACAGCTGGCCACAGAAGTGGCTCCTCTGGGCCCCTCTACTTCCTGCCGGAAGGGACAGAAAAAATACCGGAACTTGTTCAGTGTCAACATTATCAGCATTATGGTCAAGGCTTGGCATCCATGAACTTTTCTAGCCCTCACGCCCACCCCTGGAGAATGTACCATCTAACCCCATTTTATTGGTGGGAGAAACTGAAGTTATTCACCTGGGAGGTGGCAGAGATGGGAGTTGGATCCAGGAGTCAGACTCCAGAGCCCTTGGAAGGCTCTAAACCATCACAACAGGTGGCCTGCCATCTAAAGGGCCCAGAAGTCCTTCAATCATACCATTTGCTTGACTGAGGAAATGAGCAGAAATTCTAGAAATCTCCAAGCCCCAATGTCTAGGGGAATACATTTTACACAGAGAGGCTGATGCTGTTGTCTCTGTGGGGACAAGTACCACCAAGGCTTCACATAATGAGATCTTGTGAGTTGGGACTCAACACATGTAGATACAATGTCCTCCAAAGTCAAAATCTAAGCCAGATTGGCTTATTCCAAAAATGCTTATTCCAACATGTTCTGTTCCTCTTTCTCCTTGTCCTCTATATCCTGTGCTGGACAATGAAGCTCCTCTTAGAATTGGAGGAAAAGCACAGGGTTTAGTGTCATCCATTGGAAGTTCAAGCCTGGGCTGCACTGACAACAAAATAAATGACCTCAATTTACTCAATTTACTCAAACTCTTGACTCTTGACTTCCTCCTTTGTAAAATGGAGATAATTACAACCTCATCATCATCTCCAGGGATGCACCAGTCTTTATCCTTTGAGTATTGGTTTGATCTTTGGAATAAAGCCAAAAAAACCTTTGCAGGAAGGAGCTATGAATAGGTGGGCTCTCTGGGAATAGCTGTGCAGAGAAGATGAGACTGCCCTGCCATGATGCTCCTTTCCTCAGGTGACCTGTGAACTGACTCTGAGGTAATTTCAGAAATGGCGTCCTCTTGGCACAATTGTGGGAAGAAGAGTAGCACCTTCCTCCCGTTGGGATGGAAAAGTTCAGTTTGCTAAACTCACTTGTGGATCATATGATGCCTTATGGATCTTTATTTCCTTAGAGACCATGGTTGAATGTTTACCGCTTCATAAATTTTCTTTGCGAGGACCTCAGGCCTGGGTAGGTACTTAATTCTTTCACAAAATGGTGAAACCTGGTGAGTGGGAATAGCCATCTTCCACTTATTCTTTATGACACAAACTTAGACAATTAATTGAAACTCTTGAAGCTTCTGTTTCTCAACTCAAAAATGGGACATTGTTGTGTCTTTGCAGGATTGTTGAAGGGATTAGAAATAATGTATGAAAAGCATTAGCACACTGCTGGTGTGAAGTAGGTACTCAATAAATTATATCTGCCATCACTGAAATTCCTTGAGCAGAAAAGGATAATCATATTCACAGCTGGCTTTAAAATGTATGTTACTTCCAACAAACTATGGCTCTCCCAAGTACTTAAGGACCTTAATAGTGGTTTTAATACACATTTACCAGTGCCTATGTTTGTGCCCAATTAATGAAGTATTAACGGAGATCTGGGGTCACCTCAAGTGTGGGGAAAGCGACAACAGAGAAGGGAGAAAAAACCCTGCAGAACTGAATGAGGTCCCCATGTTACTGTGTTGGCCACGGTGGACAGGTGCTGCTATAGCCCAGCCTGCTGTGTTGTGGAGCCACGATGTGGAGGCAGAATAGGGTAGTGGCTAACATCATGGCTCTGCAGTCACCATCTGTCTTTGAATCTCAGTTCTGCCGTTTACTGTGCAACCTTAACCTCTCTGAGCTGCAGTGTTCTCATCTGAAAAATGGGATGACAGCATTTACTTTATAGGGTTGTATAAAGTTTAAATGAATTAGTATATGTAGAACACTTAAAATCATGGCTAGGCATACTCAATAAATGTTTGCTTCCAGATTATTGCACTGACACTTATTGAGCACCTCCTCTATGCCAGGCACTGCTCTAGGTGCAGGAGAGAGTATGGGCAGAGTGCGTGCCCTCATGGAGCTCTTAGACAAGTAAGCAACATAGGTAGACTAGAAACACTGTAAGGGAAAGTGAAGGAGAGCAAGGAAATACCTCATGAGTTAGGGAGGGTGGCCAGGGAAGGCCTCTCTGAGAGGAAGACATTTGACATGAAGATGGTGGATGCCTGGTGAGTTTAGAGCCTATATGAAGAGTTGAAGGTAGAGAAACACTAACTTTCAAGAGGGTTTCAGAGCTGTGACGTGGTCCTGTGGTCAGGAACTCCCTGAGAGATATTACGTTGTTCCATGACCCCATGAGCCGGCAGTGGCCTCACAGCAGGGTCATCCACACAGAGTGGAGTGCATTCAACCAGGAATTCTCCGGAAGATGCCACAATGCACAGTGGCAGCCCATGCCCTCCCCGTCAGAGGGCTCATTGTCTTCGGGAGGTGTAGATGGAGGAAGTGGCGCCCAGAGAGAGACCATGGCTGAGAGACTTTGACTCTCCAGGTCACTCCATAGCTGATAACAGGTCCAACGTGAGCAGCCCTCCGGCCTGGTGTCGCCCCCTAGCGACCAAGAGCCTCTCTGGGGAGCCCTGGCTGCGGGACCTGGGCCCAGAGAGGCTTCTGTCTCCTCTCTCCATCACCCACCCTCTGCCCTCGCTGTCCTCTCTTCCCTCCACCTCTGCCTGGAAATGCCCAGAGCTGGCAGCAGTAGAGGTGGGGATTCAGGAATTCTGACAATATGACCCGAAGATCTACGTGATCCATGCCCCCTCTCTTAACAGCAGCAATTATAAAGGCAGACTTTCATTAAGCAGCTTAGGGGCTTTTAATGGAATTGGAAATTGGGTAATTATGAAAACAAATAATCACAAATGGAAGATTCTATGCAGCTGAGCAGAAAACTAAATCAAATGCACGTTTCACACCAGGTAATTCCAACGTGCTTAGACCCACTTTATAGATGTGGAAAAGCGAGCTATTAAGACTACTCCATATCCAAACTTCTCAGCATTATACATTTGTACATTAATATAAAACGCAAGTGTTCTTCACATCTGAACTCAGCAGATTACAATACTTGCACTAAATGACAGACCTGCTAATTATCTGGGCTCGTGCTTGTGGTTGTGCAAGATACACTTAGCCCAACTGTTGCGGTGGCCCTGCTGGTTGCCTATCCAACGTATACTTTCACTTTTACCAGGATGGTAATTTTGATAGGGGTTGGTGATATGTCCAGTAAAATGCACACCTCTCAGACTCCCTTGCTGCTATGAGCGGCTATGCGAATGTCATGATGACACTCATTGCTTACACTGAGTTGTAAGCAACATGCTGCTAAGTGATTTTTGGGAAAACATGTGCTTTCTGGATGCAAATTCTTCCCGTTTCTATTTCTTTATCTCCTTCCTGCTGGAATGTAGATGTGATGATTGAAGGTACTGCAGCTATTTTGGAACCATGAGGCAACAAGCATGAGGGATAGAAGGCTTGTGGGGCAGAAAGAAGAACAGAGCCTGGGATCCTGATGCCGGTGTTACCTTTCTGAGCTATTGCTAGGCTGCTGACCCTCCGGACTGCTTCTCGAAGAAGACCTATAAATCCTTATCTATTTAAGTCCTTGGTAGTCAGGTTTTCTGTTGTTTGCAACTGCACACATTTCTAACTGGTACAAATAGCTTCCATAACAATGGGCTAGCAGACATAAATAAATTTCCCCTTTCTGAAATGGGCACTAGATTTTGTGTGAAAACAGAGGGCATATGAATGGATAATGGAAACAATAGGTAGTCTAGTTCTCTGCAGGAGAATTGGCCTATCTAGCTATTGCTTTGTCTTAAATTATGGCATCTGGCCTCCTATGTCTTTTGTTCCTTAAAAAAAATTTAAATGGAAGCATTCCTTTGTGAAGACACTGACAGGCCACTGGGTTTCCAGATCTGGCTGGACTTCGTTCTGTTCCTGTTTAGCCTGATTTCTTGTCCTGGCTCTTTTCTTCTTGGCTCCATTTACCGCACGAATACTGCTCTCCCTGCAGTTGTGATTTCAGAGTTCTTGCCTTTCATGTTGACCAGGAGTGACTTGATGTAAAGCCAAAAGAAGGGCCAGGGAGACACCAGCCTTGGTCCCATTTGCTTTTCTTGGCCCTTTAGAAAAAAATTCAACAACATTCCTAGTTAATTGTATCTTCTCTCCCTTTTATTTTGGCCACTGGTCCACTGGATGAGAAAGAGAAATGTGGTTTTAGGCAAGGGGCTTCCGGTGTGCAGTTACAGTTTGGAGTCTGGTGCTCCCCCTCACTCCTCCGTGTGGCTTAGTAAAAGCAAGAGAGTGCTGGAAACAACATTTGCACGTTCCTTCAAGCCATCGGCACACAGGGGACTCTGATGCATGCCAAGATGTGGCCTAGCCTCCAGACCCTTCTTTGTTTGTGTCCACATCTGCCCAGGGATTTCCCAGAGAGAAAAAAATTCACATACTTCCTTTCTCAGAGTGCTGAGGGTCATGTAGAGAGCCTGGGGTGAAAAGCAGAAGTGAGCATGGCATTTATGGTTCTTACATGTGGGAAATAATCACCCTCTGAGCCCTTCCTTTTCCAGCAAACATATAATTGCATCCCAAATCGAGAAGTGCCAATACCACATACCTGCGAATGCCAAAACTGGTAAAAAAGATTAAAATGAAATGGGCGTCTCCAAAGAGGCTTTGCTCTCCTGTGTGCTCTGGCAACTACCACCTGCTGCAGGCTGGCTCCTCATCCAAACTCCTTGTTGTGCAAAAGAGGTGTTTTGTTTTGTTTTGCTTTGTCCTACTGTCTAATTTCATTTCCCTTACCCCTTTGTCCTTGTGTTATTTATGGGACAAGGCTGAGGAGTGGGTTGCTGAGGCACTTTTCAGCATATGCTTCATAAGTTTTATGAACCTCAATTGGATTTGCTTTTTTGTCTCCATGTCTAGGCTGAATAACTTCTTTCTGGAATATAACCTATCAGCCTGCTAAAGGCAATGAGTACAACGCCCCTCCCCCCGCCCGGTGCCGCCCCGAACCTTCCCAGCCAGCCAGCCTAGACTATTTCCAATCATTTGCTTCATTTCCTGATGCGATGGGGCACCTGAAATGGGGCACACAGCTTCAGCTGTGGCCTGTGGGACAGGCCATCAGTCACCTCCCCTGCTCCTCGGCTCAATAAATATACGTCTCATGGATGCTGTTAACTGATGCCCTTTTCAGAAGTGAGGCTCCCTTTTCTCTGTGGAACCTTCTTCCTTTATGCGGTTTGTAAAGTGCTAAGCTAACTCGAAGTGCTCAGAAGTCAGAAGCAAATGAATTTGCTAGACCTAGGCACTTGAATAGGCAGGTGGGGTCTCAGATCAATAATCAGGCAAAATTTTCAGTCAAGCGTGGCTGACACCTATCACTGTCAGCCTTCTCAGCATCAGAGCATCCTTCTTACTGGAGACTCATCTTTCCTTGAGGGGTCTTAGAGAGGGGGAGGACCCAGATGCCCTCAATAAAACCAAGGAGGGTGACAGATACTCCTTGTTTGCTTGGCAAATAAGACATTTCCTCTGAACTTGGCATTTTCAGGGAGTGATGCAGAGGATGAAGAGGCCATTGGAGATAAGTTGTAGCAGGTGGAGTGGGGTGGCGTTGGCTCTGGTTGGGGCCGGCCTGACAGCACCCTGCCTGGATCGGAGCTTGTCTGTGTTCCTGGGATGCCCGGCTTCCCCTCTTCTATTTTCCAAGCCTAGATCTCCAGTCTTCCCAATGACTCAGCATGCCCCTATTCTTTCAATATGTTGCTTTTCATACAGCCTAACTGTCATCCAGTGGAAACATGAACTCTCCCACCCCTCTGCGCACCTCACAAGCCACTAGAGAAAAATCAGGAGACACTGGCTTGACCCTCCATTTCGGTCATCGTTTTTACTGGAGATGGACCACAGTTCATTTTTATCTAAGAGGAATGACCCTACTCACCCACCCCTATCATGATCTGAATTAAGGCCAGGCTTGTTTGCTTTATTGCATTTTAGGGAGAAGTTCAGAGGAGGTGACCAATGACTGGTGTTTTTAGCACACAGGTAGTGCACCAATGTGTGCTTTTCATAAAAGGTTCAAAGAATGCCAGAATATTTAGAGGAAAACACCATAGCCTTCTTGGCCGGTGCCCCAATCGCTCTTGCCTCCTCCTGTCCCACATGGCAGGAATGCTGAACACTGCTTTGCATTTGTTTGGTCCATATACCTTAAAACACAGAATTGGGACATACTATGAGTTTTGCTTTGTTACTTGTTACAGATAATAACTTGTCTGGGATATCTTTTTTTAAAAAAATGTTTATTTGTTTACTTTTGAGAGAGAGAGAGAGAGAGAGAGAGAGAGTGAGGGAGGGGCAGAGAGAGAGAGAGAGAGAGAGAGGGAGACAGAGAATCCCAAGCCTGATGTGGGGCTCGAACTCATGAACCATGAGATCATGGCCTGAGCCGAAACCAAGAGTCAGATGCTTAACCAACTGAGCCACCCAGGAGCCCCTGGGATATCTTTTTATAAAGTTTCCATATATTCTTTTAACACACACACACACATACACACACACACACAATATTCTATATCATACTTTATTTACCCTTTCCTATTTAGGAGTTTCTAATTTTTCACTAGTAGAAAAAAATGCTCCCATGAACAGTCTTGTGTATTTATCTTTGTGTTCATATGTAAATATCTTTTCCAGAATAGATTTTTCTGGAATTGAATTTTTTCTACAATGGCATTCCTGGCTCAAACATTATATATATTTAGTTTTGATAGGTGCCATCCAACAGCTTTCCAAAAAGGCTCCACTGATTTGCGGTGCCTCTTATAGAACAGCCCAGAGCTCAGTCCTCTAGCTCTTTCAGATTCTATAGGCGCTTAATTCTCTCTCCACTTAACATTGCCACGGTGGTTTTGATTTCCTGCAACAGAATCCTGCCTGAGATCCCATGCTATGATCACACGTCTCCTCTGCTTTAAACACTTCTGTGGCTACCAAATACAGTTCAAACTAAAACATTATATGCTTCCCTTGAGCCCCACTTTTACTCATGGCCCAGTCACAGCTTCTCTTGCCTCTGGCATCAAGAACAGCCCGCCTTTCAGGTTCCCCAGAATCCGACTCCATTCCCTCATTAGTCAATATGGTTTTGCTGTTTTCCTACAACTCACCCTGTGCTCTCGATGTTTTGAATGAGTGTATCTCCTACTGGTCTGCTTTAATCTGCAAGGTGGAAATAAATACCTGGCACCCACTCAGAGGGACTCCTGTCTTTAGGCTTTTGCTTTTTCCCTCTAGGCTCAATTGTCGTTCCCAGCTTTCCCTTATCTGTGCACACCACTCAGGACAATCCCATCCTCTTGAAAACTGCCAGGGGGATGATGCTTGCTTTTGTGTGGGTTCTGCTCTGGTGCACAACCCCCCCCCCCCCCCCCCCCCCCCCCCCCCCCCACCAATTGAACTCAACATTCGATTTTATCAGGGTGTAAAGCTGTTCTTTGGTAATTGGTGCACACATGTGTATGTTTTGTCTCAGTTTAGATGGTAAGGCCTCCATGTAACAGCTACCGCATCTTGTTTTCCTTTTGTATTCCAAAATGTTCAAAACAAGAGAAAAGAAAGGATTTTTACTGACTACCAATTATGGATAAAATGCTTTCTTTGCATGACCTCATTCAATTTCCACAATAACCCTGGAAAGATATTTTTACCTTTTGGAGATATGAAGCAACTTTCCCCAGGCAAATTCCCCAAATTTAAATTTAGATCTGTCTCACCATAGCGCCATAGTGCTCCTAAATCTGTTGCCTGACCAAGTGCCCCCTAGTTTTTTATACTCCTGGGGAGGGGGAGGGATGGTGACTCCTACTATGAGTAACCAATTCATGGAACATGAAAATGGGCCTTCTTTGTCTAGATAGTGTTTCAGGATTTTCAAAGTATTTACTCTGTGTGCTTTTATTTTCTTCCAGATATTTAAAAAACTTTTTATTTTGAGATAATTTACTTACAAGGAAGTTGCCAAAACAGCACAGGGAATTCTCCAGTATACCCTTTACGAAGCTCTCCCTAATGTTAAACCCTTATATAAATATAATTACAATAACTAAGAAATTAACATTGGCCCAGTGTTAGTAATTACGGATGATGGTAGAATTTTTCCAGTTTTCCTACCGATGTTCTGTTCCAGAATCCAATCCAGGAAGCCACACTGCATATAAGCATCATGTCTCCTCTGCCCCCTCCGTTCTAGGACAGTTCCTCAGTCTTTCCTTGCTTTTCATGACTTTGATAGTTTTGAAGAATACTGATCAGGTATTTTGTAGAATGCTCTTCAATTTGGGTTTGTCTGGATTTCTCAGGATTATATGAGTTATGGATTTGGGGGAGGAATACCACAGTTGTGACTTGTCTGCCCTTCTCAGTGGATCAGATCAGGTGGTACGTGCCATCATAACATCACTAGCAATGTTGGCCCTCATCAGTTGGCATGGGTGATTTCTCTGCTGTAAAATAACCATTTCCTACCTTTAAATGAATAGATACTTATTGGGGGGGAGGATAATAGTTTGAGATTATGGAAATATCTTGTTTCTTCTTACATTTTATCCACTAATTTCAATATCTCTCTGTGGGTTATGCCTCCAAAAGGTGTTACTGTGGTGTTCTAATAGTGATTTTCTATTTTTCTCATTCCATCCACATTTATAAATTGGAATTCTTGTGTAAGGAAGTGTACTTTTTCTCCTATGTATGTATGTATATATGTATGTATGTATGTATTCAATTGTTTGTTTACCCACTGTGGACTCAGGGATATTTACTTTATTTTTTGGGTTATAATCCAATAGGATTGCTATTTATTTTATTGCCCAGATTTCTCCAGCTTCAGTCATTGGAGCTCTTTCAGGTTGAACCCTGTGCCTTTTAACATGTTTCTTTTTTCTTATTTTTAATAATGTCTTCTTTTTTATAGTCGTCTTTTTACTTTTTACCACCATGAGACACTTCCAATTCCTCTTGGATTTTTCCTGCTCCAGCCCTGGGGTCAACTATTTCTCCAAGGAGCACTGGTTCCTTTCATTGGAGCGTGGTATTAGAAACCAAGATCAGGGCACTAGGTGTATTCATTGCTACCGGGCTATTACTACTTCTAGGCTCTCAGTGGACAGACTGAGTTAGAACACACGTGTGTATCTTTACATATCTATCTATCTATCTATCTATCATCTGTTTATCTATTATCTATCATCATCTACCTATTGCCTAAAATAACCATGAGACTTGATATCAAAGCCAAAGACTATGATATCAGAACAGTGGGACAATGAGGAGTTATTGTTTAATGGGTACAGAGTTTCAGTTTGGGACAATGGAAAAGTTGTGGAGATGAATAGTGGCAATGGTTGCACCACAATGTGAATGTACTTAAGGACACTGACTTACCCATCTAAAAAGGGTTAAAATATTAAGATTTTATGTTACATATATTTGATCACAATAAAAAAAAGTAGCCATAAGTTCACGCTGCTCCCTCCCATACCCATAAAGCCCTGCAGGGTTTCTACTAGCTTTCCTCTTGCCTTATTTGTAACTTCTTTCTCTAACAGTAAGAAACTTGGTTCTCATTATCCACAATATATTTTCTTATATGTTCCGTACTGGCATACATATAAAGTAATTTCAGAATTGTTAACCAATACCCTTGTGAGAAATAAATTTACCAACTAGAGTACAGTGTTTATGTACTTTCTTTTTTGTCCCTAGCCTTAGAGTACCCAGTCAAGATACTGTTTTCCAAAGTTACTTAGCTCAGTTCCTTTCCTCCTCACCCTCTTCGATGTGGTCATGTCACTCATTTGTAATACACTTGGATTCATTTGTCACAAGTGCTTGCTTGATGGCCAATGAGATAATGCATGCAAAGTGCCTAATGCACTACCTGGCATGAAACAGAGTCTTGAGAAATATGAGCTGAACCTGAATTTGTGGCAGTGATTAGTGTTGTCCATCAGCTTCATTACTCCAGCCCTACGAAATGTCAAAAGAGCTTGCATCAGGTTTCAAGGGCCATTCTTGTCTGTGACTCAGAACCAGGGTAACCAGCCCACAGAAATTGAGTCAGAAGAGCTGCCCTCGTTAACATCGTGCTTTACACGGCTGAGCTGCTTCTCCCAGGACGGTGAGTCTGTAGGTTTAAATGATGAGTAACAGTGAAAGGTGTGAATTATGCAAGGCATAGAAGACTCCGCGAGTGTAAAACTATACAGAAACACAACAGAATGTCTCAAAACAGCCCTCATTTCACCTCTCATTCACTTTTCCATATCGGCCAGTCACCTCTATATCTCGGCAGAGGAATCTCAGAGATTCCAGTCTCCCCTTGGTCAGCTGGAGATGAAGTCAGGATTTTAGAGTTGCAGGCAACAGAAACCAGCTAACTTGAGCAGAACAGGAATGTGTGGGAGGATATATGGTGGATGACAGGACTGAAGAGAAACCTGCTGGACCTTGTTTCAGAACAACAGGGACTCAGAAACTCTGGGAAGCTTGGTGGCAGGAGCCAATTGTCAGTGTGCCCAGGTCATGGCTGCCAGAATGAACCAATTGCAGAATTCTCTCTGCATCTTCCACTCAAGACTCGATTTAGGGGAGGGTTCCATGGATCTAGCCTGGGTCACATGCCCACTCCTGGCTTGAGGGAAGGCAGAGAACCTTGCATAGAGACCCACTAATGGGGACAAGGTGGTAGATGGCAGGCAGCAGATGTCCACTACTTTCTGGGATGTACGCATCTTCCTTCCATCTGTTGTGAGCTCTGAGTTAATTTACCAATAAAAAAAAAATCAAAGAAATAAGCTCCTTTTCTGCACATTCCCTACATGTATTTACTTAAATTTTAAATAGTTACATACCCACTGCCAGGGCAGGTGTGAATTAGGCTGTGACATGTGGTTGGCTCTGCTATTGTCCAAGTGGTTAGTGTTCTAGGCCATCCTTCAGGTCAGTGCAAAGTTCATGGTCAGGACAGGTCACTCGGACTTCTATCCAGCTTCTTTTGAGACAGCTCTTTACTGTGGAGTTTGGGTATTGGTTTGAAGCCCATGGAGTTTCCCTGATTTCACATTGTATGAAATCCTCAAATAAAATCCAAAAAGAAGTTACGTTGGGTGTGCAAGTCAATTTAATACAACATCAAGTTTAAAAGCATGGAAACTTGGAATTAGAAAGACTGGAATTCTGGGGCACCTGGGTGGCTCAGTCAGTTAAACGTCCCACTCTTGGTTTCGGCTCAGGTCATGATCTCAGGGTTCGCGAGTTCAAGCCCCGCATCAGGCTCTGCACTGATGGCATGGAGTCTGCTTGGGATTCTCTCTCTCCATCTGTCTCTGCCCTTCCCCTGCTCTCTCTCTCTCTCTCTCTCTCAATAAACTTTTTTTTTTAAAGAAAGACTGGAATTCAAATTCTGATGTGACCGCTCATCTTCTGTGTGTTCTTTGGTGGTATCAACTTCCTTAGGGCTCAGTTTCCCCTTCTGTAAAATGTATAAAGGGTCTAGTTGGTAAAGATACAAGCAATGGGATGAGACCCTTGAGTTGATTCTCCAGTCCAGACTCAATAGCTGCATGACCATGGGAAAGTCACTTGATGTCTTTCATATCTTTTCTTATCTGTAAAATAGAAATAATGGTAGTGCTTGCCTCCAAGGCTTGATCTGAGAACTAAATGAAATAATTTACAGAAGTCACAAATGTTATTACTGGCACAGAGTTTTCTTGAAGATTAAATTCCTATAGGTGAGGTCCATGGTGTAGGGCCTGCCCTACCGTGGTAAACCTTCAATAATGGTGACCATTGATAATGCGTGTCTTAGTGGCCGTTTGTGAATTTTCTGTGCTTCCTTTTATTTGTGTGCGTAATTGAGTTTCTGTGTAGGTACCTATATTTTCAGCAAATTGCCTTATATCTGGTGAGAGACTTGCTGTTGCTGTTTTTATCTTCAGAGAATTCTAAAAGATTGCAAAGACCTGAGGAGGCTTTGGAAAAGTGTTTAATAAACTGATTTGACTCAACACTCTAACTTCCTCTTGAGTTACTGAGGTGGTGAGACTCATCCTTAACTGCAAGTTTCTATTTGTAGAGCTCTAAAGGTAGAGCTGAAAATATATTCTAAATGTAGTCAAATATAGATGAAGAAAACAACAGGCAGTCCTATTTCAAAAAGTCTGAATTCTTTGTCCCCAGTTTCCTGGAGATTTGCTGAATTCTCTACTTTGTGGAGACTGAAATGTCTGACTGTGTCCCAATATTAGGGGAGGCCCACAGATCCTATGGAAGGGGCTTTAAAGCTAAATTTCTTGCTGGCTTCTGCATGAAGAGTGTTTTCCTTTCTACGACCTAGATTTCATATCTTTATCACGAGTTCTACTATTCTGCTTTTCCATTCCTTTTGAATTCTTGGACACTGCCCTTCTGTCTTCATGATTTATCACCTCTCTGTTTCTCTAGAGGCTGCCTGATTTCTTCCCTGGAGACCTCAGTGTCTGTCACAGTCATCCCGTGATTTCATGCTGACAATGTTCTTGGGATGGAAACCACTCCATCAACTCCTCTAAGGGACAGGCTGTTCTGAAAAATTAATTTAACTTCTCAGTAACCACGTCACCCCTGGATCAGCCCCTGACCCATGGCTTCTCTGACTCCCAGACACCCCTGCCTATGAGGGGGCTGCTTTTTAGTTGGGTTTCTTGGTGCCCTTTGAGTTTCCAGCGTGGGCCTCTGGGGACTACAGCTCCGCTCAATAACCTGGCATCTTCTGGTGAGATGTGTCTTTTAAATTCTTCAAAACAACTTTCTCAGGATGGCTCCCAAGCCCCTCCATCCCACAGTGACCATGATTCAGTCTTCAATCCCTTTTGTGATTCCTTTGCATCTAGTAGCACAGACAAGAGTCACATTTATGACAAAGCTATGGTTTTGGGGGGACTTTGAAGGGGGTTGCACTATTACTTTCAAAGTCTCCCTTTATTTAATTGCTAATTTCCCGTTTCTTAATTTCCAAGTTCTACATAGGTGAGTTCTCCCACTACAACTGTAAATTTTGCAAGATAAGTTCAGGGTTAGACTTCTATCCGGGATCTCTCCGAATAGTAAACTGTGAATGGGCTTTGGGAAAGAAATGTGTTGTGGTGAAAAGTCATTGTATTCATCAAAATATTAAGAACTTTAGTTTTGCTTATGAATTTTTTTGGGGCATTTAGAAAACTTTTGAAATGAATTCGTGTTTAATTTCAAAACCCATCATTCTTTTGCTAATCTGTAGCATCATCACCCGCTTAACTGGAGGCATAAATAACTCGGGGGGGAGACTTGGGGAGTGAGCCAATGAGGAGTCTTCCCTGCTGCCTCTTCTGAATCTCTGCATGTGAGGTGTGAGGGCAGCGACACCATTTGTGTCTGGGTGAACTGAAGCAGGATCTGGTGACATCATATGAAATTCAAAGTGTCTTGAACAAGGTAGGATGGGCACAGGGCTCCACTTTTCAAATGAAGTCATTTTTCCACTTTGGGAAAGTATTTATTGAGCACTTACTATATACCCAACATCGTGCTTGGCAATATAGGAGGCATAATCAAATTAAAGACCTGGCTTCTGCTAACTTCAAAACACTATTGGTGGAAAGAGGGGCACCTGGGTGGCTCAGTCGGTTAAGCATCCAACTCTTGATCTTGGCTCAGGTCATGATTTCCTGGTTTGTGGGATCGAGCTCTGTGTCGGGCTCTTTGCTAACAGTGCAGAGCCTGCTTGGGGTTCTCTCTCTCTCCCTCTTCCTCTGCCCCTCCCCCGCTCTCTCTCTCTCTCTCTCAATAAATAAATAAACAATATTGTTAGAAAAAGAGGTACAGATTTTGGGAACTGACATAGATATCAATTAGAAAATGGTGCACATCAGTAGAACAACCACCATGAGTGTAATTAAATTCATACGCTAAGTGCAACTGGAGTTTACAAACGTGAGAGAGATTACAACTGTTGGGAGGTCTTCCTGGGGGAAGTGGGCTTTGAGTGGGTCTTTGAAGGAAGGAGGCTATATCTGCTGGTGTCCAGATATGTTGCCTTATAGACAGGCAGAAATGGGTATGAATCACATGCCTCATTTCAGAGGTTGTGTGACATTGGGTAAGTTATCTCATCTTTCTGAGCTTCAGTTTCCTAATCTGTAAAATACAGAAAACACATCACAGTGTTATGAAGATTATATATGATAACGTGGTAATTGATGGAGGGGCAAAGTTGTTTCAATGGGAGAAAAGAAAAACTTTTCAACAAATGGTGCAGGAAAAATGGATATCCATATGGGGAGAAAATGAGCTTAGGCCCCTACAATGATCCATGTATAAAAGTTAATTTGAGATTGTTGATAAATGCAATACATAAAATCAGATCCACAAATCTAAAAGAAAGCATAGGAGACTATCTTAGTCACCTTGAGGGTAGGCAAAGACTTCTATGTCAGGACATGGAGAGCACTCATCATAAAAGATAAATTCATAAATTAGACTATATCAGAATTAAGAATTTCTACTTTTTGAAAGATATTGTTGAGGAAATAAAGACAAGACACAGACTGGGAGAAAATATTTATAATACATATACCTGACAAAATACATATCCAGAAAATACCAAGCACTCTTACAACTCAACAATAAGAAGACAACTCAATAAAAACATGGGCAAAAGATTTGAACAGAACATTCAAAAAAGAAGATATATAGGTAATAAATACATGAAGAAGATAATCAATATTTTTACCCATTCAGAAGATGCAGTGTAAAGCCAGAATAAGATACCACTAGATATCTATTAAAATGAGTAAAATTAAAACAAGTATAATACCAAGTTGTAGAAGAACTGCAACATTCACACTCTGCTGAGGAATTTAAGTGCATAACACCACGGAGAATGTTTGCCAATTTCTTACAAAGTTAAACGTACATGTATGCTATGACTTAGCAATTAAACGTACAGATATTTATCCAAGAGATGTTGAAACTTATGTCCACACATACAAAAAAAAGATTTGTGCCAGAATGTTCAGAGCAGTCTCATTCATAAGAGCCAGAAATTAGAAACCTACATGTTCATCACTATGAAAAGATAAGAAAACTATGGGATATCCACTGTAATTGAATACTACTCAGCAATAAGAACAATGACTAACACATAACAACGTGGGTAAACCTCATTATGCTGAGTGAAAGAAATCAGACACAAAGGAGTATTTACAGCATGATTCCATTTATGCTAAATTCTATAACAGACAAGATGAATCTATAGTAATAGAAATCAAACAATTGCTGTTTTTGTGGGAGGGAACTGAATGGAAAGTGGCACAAAGGAATGTTGTAAGATAATGGACATGATCTCTATCTCTACTGGACTCATGGTTACACAAATGTGTACAATTGTCAAAACTCATTGTATAATCATCAAAACTCTAATGTATGGAATTGTTGAATCATTATATTGTATACTTGAAACTAATACAACATTTTATGTTAGTTATACTTCAATGAAAAATAAACATTAAAATACCCTCATTGAGCTGAACATTTAAGACCTGTGCATTTTACTGTACACAAATTATTCCTAAATACAAAAGGACAGCATGGTAAAGTGCTCAGTATGTGGTAATTCTCAGGAATGGTGGCTATGAGTATTACAAGTGTGGACAACAATATCAGGGGTTTTAGTTTTGATCTCCTGCCCAATAAGCCAGTGGCTTGGTCAGCCATCTGCTTTGCCAGCAGGGTCTTGTGGGACTCAGATGAAACTCTTGGCAGATGCTAGAATGTTCTTACTGTACCCATAAAAATGCACCTGAATTCTGTGTGAACACAGATACTCCTTCTCTCTCCTCAATGCTCTCTCTCTCTCTCTCTCTCACACACAAACACAAAATTATGGACCTTCCTTCCTTCTTTCCTTCCTTTCCTCCTTCCTTCCTTCCCTCCCTTCCCTCCCTTCCCTTCCTTTCTTCTTTTCCTTTCTTCCTTCCTTCCTTCCTTCCTTCCCTCCCTCCTATCATCTATCATCTTTATGCCACCTCATTCCAAAGTCACTTTAATGTGGATTATAGAATACATGTCAGGGGCACCTGGGTGACTCAGTCGGTTGAGCGTCCAACTTTGCCTCAGGTCATGATCTCACGATCTGTGAGTTTGAGCCCTGCGTGGGGCTCTGTGCTGACAGCTCAGAGCCCGGAGCCTGCTTCAGATTCTGTGTCTCCCTCTCTCTCTCTGCCCCTCCCCCACTCGTGCTGTGTCTCTGTCTCTCTCTGTCAAAAATAAATAAACGTTAAAAAAATTTTTTAAAATACATGTCAGCCACTGGATAAATGGTGTAGGAAATAAATGAAAAACCAAAGCCACAAAGAAATAGACACCATTTGGTCCTGAACTCCTGCTAGAAGCAGGTTACAGATAGATTTGACTCTGAGCTTCCTAGTCAGAACAACAAGAAGAGAAACATGATTAGTTACTAAACAGCCCACAGGGCAGATTAACTTGATCATAAAGCAGCGTCTTGGGCTGAGGTCTGTTGTTCAGAGCCCCAGGTTTCCAATTTGTTTGCCTGAGTGGTGGATTAGTGGTGAGGGGAGAAGGAACCAGAGAGTTTTTCACTCTTGGCTCGATTTTCCTGGCAGGGAGACGCTCAGAGTTTCCTTTTGGAAGTGAGTGGAGCTGGGGCACTCCCTGCAGTGGAGACAGCATGATTTGTATTCCTAGTCTCTGTGGTCATCGTCTGTGTGCTCAGCCTGTCCTCACTGCACAGTTCATCCTCACGCTGTTTTTCTGTGATTTCAGTTTTGATGTTGACACCTTTTCTCGAGTTAAATTCTGGCAAGACAAACTTGTTGCTGAATGGTGCATCCCAGCAGTGGTCCCTTTCATTCATCTTAGCTGTGTTTCTTTGATTACGGTAGACTTCTATTTTTCCTTCCCCTTCTCAGAGTCATTTTAGACTTTAAAACCTCTTAGGGCTTTGGCTGGAGCTATCAAGTGCATGGATACAGGCATTTTTTAGATGGAGAGCACTCTTCCATTGACCCTCTTAAGAATGAGCTTCCTAAGTGGAGGCAGTCATTGGTCTTGCAATAGAGTAAAATCCATCTTCCTCTTGTCCTAAAATGTTACTACCCCTAAGAATCTGCCATTTGGTTGCTTGAAATGAGATTTTCAGGCTGGTCTCTGGACTTAAATCTTGATTTCCAAGAATGGGGAGCTTGTAAGTGTCAAGCCACCAGACTGGGTGTTGGGGGATATAGATTTTAGGTTAACTTCTGGGGCTGATGTTAGGCAGGTGACATAACCTTTCCAGAAATGCTTTCCTCAAAGTGCAGTGGAGGAAATAGGCTCAGAAAGTTGTTCTAAAGGTCAAGTAAGATATAACTCTTGAAAGTGCTTTGAAAATCTGAGTGTTTTAAATTCTCAGTCTGGGGGTGCCTGGGTGGCTCTAATGTACTGGTTAAGCATCCAACTTTGGCTCAGGTCATGATCTCATGGTTTGTGAGTTCGAGCTCCGCGTTGGGTTCTGTGCTGACAACTCAGAGCCTGGAATTTGCTTTGGATTCTGTCTGTCTGTCTGTCTGTCTCTCTCTGCCCCTCCCCCACTAGTGCTCTGTCTCTCAAAAATAAAAAAAATGTAAAAAAAAATTAAATTTTAAAAAAAATTCTCAGTCTGTAAGGGAGAAGAAAAGAAGGAAATATATTTTCACCAGGATTGAATTTGCAGGTTGTATTCAGTGCCTTGGCAGTAGGACAAAAGAATTAGGAAGCATATTTCCTGTCCTGAAGAGTTTTAGAGTTTGAAGGATGTACATAAAATGCAAAACATTTACTCTTGAAACTCTGTCTGAAGTCTTTTTTTTTTTTTTTTTTGTCTGAAGATTTTGGGGCCAGACTTGTTTCTTTTTGTTTCCTTCTTTAAATATTTAACTTCTTCCTCCTCACATTGATATTTAGGTATCACAAGAATATCTCTTACTTCTCTTGAGAGGTATGTTTCAGATAATGAGAGTTTCATAATGCATCTTGTTTCTCTTATTGCTTTGGCTACCAGGAACCTCAAGGCTACAATTATTGCTTAATCTAAATAACCATGATATCCAATGTGCTTGAGCCATTTCCTTTTGCTTCCTCTTTTTCTTACCTGATGTCTTATTTTTCTTTTGCATTTGAATAGTCTTACTGAATATCTCTCTGCTGGTGCAAGTTGTTGCAGATATTTTTTGGAATTAGAAATAATTTATATAAATTAATTTGGAAGTATAAATAATGCCAATACATAACAACACCTAACAAACACTGTTCTATGAGAAAAATGCATTCTGAGTTCTAATTCAACATCTTTCCTCCAGTCTTAGTGGTTGAAGAGCAGCCTGTCTTGAATTCTAAAGCAGCTCTAACAGCCAATGGCCACCATTGAAGAAATTAAGTACCAGGTGTGAGACACTGACCACTTGAGAATTCTCTAGATTGGTGGAGGAACAGGACAACTTCAGGCCAGTTCTTTCTCAGCAGCTCTTAAAAGGGTCTGCTCAAGCAGATCTCCTTCCTGGTCCCCATTTGCACATTTACATATAGTCAGTGCTTGATACTCAGAATATTTTTCTCATACTTTAACATGCTTGTGAGGGGAGCCTGGGTGGCTCAGTCGGTTAAGCGTCCGACTTCAGCTCAGGTCATGATCTCACGGTCCGTGAGTTCAAGCCCCGCATCGGGCTCTGTGCTGACAGCTCAGAGCCTGGAGCCTGTTTCTGATTCTGTGTCTCCCTCTCTGTCTGACCCTCCCCCGTTCATGCTCTGTCTCTCTCTGTCTCAAAAATAAATAAATGTTAAAAAAAAAAATTAAAAAAAAACATGCTTGTGAGTCCCCTGGACATCTTGTTAAAATTCAGGTTCTGATTCAGTATTTGTTGGATGGGGCATGAAAGTCTGCATTTTTAATGAGTTCTCAGGTGATACTGATATTGTTAGTCTGGGGAACATGCTTTGAGTATGGAGGACTTAGAAGTCATTTAAACCTGATCTGTTGAATGGACAAATCTGACTTGTGTATGAAACATACTTCCTAACATTAGAACTGGCTATATTGCTAGACATGCTTTCTTTTAAGAATCCTAATTCTTCATAGTTCCTAGTTTTTATCAGTTGAGCATCTTCTGTTAGAAATTTATTATCTCTTCCACCTCTTGGTGAGTTTCTTCTTTCTTCCTTCACCTCCTGACCCACATCACACTCTGAAGTCCATACCTAAAGAAAATATGTTGTGAGCTGTAGTGTCACTGGATAAAGGTCTAGGCTCTCTGGTCTCAGGGGTAGACTGGCTTGTAATTTTTTCTCAGAACTGGGGGTCCTGCAGGGCCTCGCACCTAGTCGGTCCTTCTTAGATGTTTGTTGCTTGATTGGCCTGCGATTCTAAATATTTTTGATAACTGAGGAGAAAAGATCAACAGAAAAATTTATCAACATCTCTCTGTGCATCAAAAGCAGAGGCTAATGCACACTGCATTGGTTTCAGAAATTACCGGGAAGATGATGGCCCTACTCTGCAAAATTAGGAATGATGATGGGTATTGGTGTCCATGTACTGGTTGCATTTGCTCAGGTTTTCAGACAGCTCCTATAATGCTGGTTCACTTCACATCAGGCCACAGAGACCAAAGGTATTCACAAACCAGTGGCTAGAAAACTCTACAAAGTATGCTGTGGAGGCTGCATGTATGAGCATCTATGCCACATGCTCTCTGCCATGTTCCTTCTCCATTCTTGATTCTCCATCACTTTCCTCCTTGCCTCAGTCAGAGAGGTGAATCAGGGATGCCAAGTGACATCTCAGAACTTATACATCTGCATAAACACACCTTTTTCTACTGAGTTCCTCACCTTGGAATAAGCTTGTAGTTGCCCCAGTAAAGGAAGGGTTCCATTCATGTTGCAAAACATCAATCATGCTGTGTGTCAAAACAAATTTTTTATTGGCTATGCTTAAAGCATCCAAGTTTGTTCATAAAATATATAAAAAATAAATTAGGGTGTATTAAGGAGTTACTGTTTAATAATTTAATTCTCACTGATTTGCATTGATATGATTTTGTGAGTGGAAGAAGAATGTTTTGTTACAATTAGTGAATGGTAAGTCGCATACACATCAGATATTGAATGGCACTTCTGCTATCTTGAAAAATTTAGCTAAAGTCCCAAAGCCAATAATTGGATAATAATTCCTAAGGAATTGCTGCTAGACGTGTTCCTGCAGCACCTTTAATGAAGTGGCCACACCAGCCCAGTGATCTTCAGCCTAATAACCACCTGCAGCCTACATGAGGAGAACACTCGAAATTCAAGGGGGATCATTAAGGAAATGAATCACGGGTCTTTGGCTTTTCCTTACAAGCCTGGGGCAGGGGTGGGTCCTCCAGGGCACCAACAATGTATCACAAAAGCATCAATGAGGGAGAACGTAAGTCCACTTTGTACCGTCTCCTTTTTCCCTGCTCTTACACTGGAAGAGAGATGGGTAGAGATGGAGAAGGTGTGGAAGGGCAGGGAAGTACAGACCACTCTCCACCCACATGCAGATCAGGACTAAGGTGGAAGAGAGGGTGATCAAGTTGTTCAGGGAGAAGTGGTTAAGATCAATATTTTGACTGAGATTGGACCAAGCCAGAGAGAGCCTTGATTATCAAAATGAGGCTTGTTCTTAGACATGGCAGTGATTGCAAAGTTATGAGATCTGTCAAGTGTGGTCAAGGGATAGAAAAGGGAGATCTGACAGGGCAGGTGTGAAGGCAGTGGCTGAGGAAAACAAAGCTGTTTCCCTTTTCTTTTTTAATTTTTAAAAAGTTATTTATTTATTTATTTATTTAAATTTTATTTAAATCCAAGTTAGTTAACATAGAGTATAATAATGGTTTCAGAAGTAGAATTTAGTGACTCATAAGCTGTTTCCTATTTGAAGCCCACTTGATCCAGGCTAGTCAAAGCCGGTGTTTCACATAAGCCTGGGTGCACCCAAGGGAGTACATCATGTCAGTGATCATTGTCTGCCCTGGGTGTTTCAGGGAAGAAAGGGTAGAGAACCTTTGAGTTATACTTTATATTTTAGCCTCAAGAAATACCATCCTGGTGCTCAAGGGGTGAGGCCCTGTCCCATGCTGCATTCCTTGTAGATATTATCTCATTTGGCTTCTATTTCTTTGGATTAACAAACACTTTTTTTTGCCTTTAAAAAGTTTTTAATTGAAATATAAATATTTCAGGTGGCACAGTCAGCACAATATTTCTGGGTGGCTCAGTTGGTTAAGTGTCCAACTCTTGATTTCGGCTCAGGTATGATCTCACAGTTTGTGAGTTTGAGCCCCACGTCAGGCTCTGTGCTGACAGTGCAGAGCCTGCTTGGGATCCTCTCTTTCCCTCTCTCTCTGCCCCTATCCCACTGGTGCTCTCTCTGTGTCTTTCAAAATAAATAAATAAACTTAAAAAAATAGAAATATCTCTAGGAGGGCAGCACCTGAAGTAGTATTAGTCAGTGACTTTGGTGGAATGTCTGATGGGATCAAGTCCCCATCCCTGCTCAGGAACCTTCAGTGGCTCCCCAAGGCCTGTGTAATTGAGCCTGAACAATCTAGCCTGGAACACAGTCCCTCCAGGAACTGGTTTCAGACTGCTCTTCTGGATTGGATTCCTAAATCCTCCCATCTTTTCCCACAGGTTGATATAACTCTACTGGATTCCATGCCTCCTCTTGAACATGCTACTCCCTTTTCTCCCTTATTCCCATCATAGGGAATAATTCTCTCCATCATTGTCTTTAAAAAGTCTACCCACCTGGCTGGGTTAAGAGGCCACCTTCTATATAAAGACCTCCTCTTACCTCTCAATTGATTTCTCTCTCCCTTAGTGACCCTTAATGCAGAAACCAGCCCCTGCTTTGATAAGAGGATGTTATACATCAGGAGTTAGAGAAAGAGAGCTACAGTTTCAGCAAAATGACAACTTATGGTAACTTTATTGGGCAGACACTGGGACTTCCTTCAAGCATATGTCATCAGTACCCCTCCTTCTTTTTAGATTTATTTTTAATTTTTTTACAGCTCTAAGGTTTACTCTTCTCTCTCATATTGAATCTTTTATTTTAAATATAATTTATTGTCTGGGGCGCCTGGGTGGCTCAGTCGGTTAAGCGTCCGACTTCTACTCAGGTCATGATCTCACGGTCCGTGAGTTCGAGCCCCACGTCGGGCTCTGTGCTGACAGCTCAGAGCCTGGAGCCTGTTTCAGATTCTGTGTCTCCCTCTCTCTCTGCCCCTCCCCCATTCATGCTCTGTCTCTCTCTGTCTCAAAAATAAATAAACGTTAAAAAAAAAGTTAAAAAAAAATAAACAAATATAATTTATTGTCAAATTGACTAACATACAGTGTATACAGTGTGCTCTTGGTTTTGGGGGTAGATTCCCTTGATTCATCGCTTCCATACAACACTCAGTGCTCATCCCAATCTCATATTGAATCTAATGAGACCTCCTCTCCCTCAAGAGTCATCCAGGTTCCTTCCCCTGCTGATCACATGGCAATTCTCAGAGGAGTTCCTTGTAAATTCTATGTGTTAAGGAACTGACTGATGAATACTCCCCTCCTATCTACCATGCAGCTCTTAGTGGAGGACAAATCTTTAAAAAGTTTTCTGTATCCAGGGGCACTTGCGTGGCTCAGTCAGTTAAGCATCCAACTCTTGAGGTCGGCTTAAGTGATGATCTCAGGGTTCTTGTGATGGAGCCCCCACGTGTGGCTCTGCAGTGACAGCACAGACCTTGCTTGGGATTCTCTCTCTCTCTGGCCCTCCCCCACTTGCTCTCTTTCTCAAAATAAATAAGTAAACATTAAAAATTTTCTGTATCTGTAGATTTATTGTTTACATCATCCTATAGTGTTGTCTGCACACAAAGTCCTTAACTATATTGTCTTGCTATTTTTAGTTAGTTTCTTTAATAACTTGTCTTTTATTTGCTTCAGAGCTCATCTCTACCATTGCTTCCTTGCTTCTTGTCACATGAGGCAGTTGAACACGTAGGAAGAAGTCGGTGATTGTTAATTGTTTTACTCTCTAATTAGACTCACTAGGGAGTAGATACTACAGGATATTGATTTTTAGGGGTGTAGGAAAGTAATTTGGGACAGTCATTTCTAAAGACCAAATGTGTAAATATTAACTGAGTTTGCCTCTCTCTAGTCCTCAGGGGACTTGAAGCAGATCAACAGACTTTTCAAGAAATAAACCACAAGTAGCTGAAAAACACCAAAGTTCAAACTGCATCCGGTGTAAGTCTGTGAGAGAGTTTCTGCAGCAGAAGGAAGTTTGTTGTTCTTGACCTGAACCTTAATATTCTATGATACTATTGGGGCTGCAAAAATGCTTCTAATCTCACTGACAAAGTTACGTTCTTATCCATAAATCATATCTGGAATTAGAGGAACTGACTGACTGATAGAGAAAAATTTCCCCAGTGACAGTAGACAATGTATGTGTGTGTGTATATATATATGTATTTAAATAAATGTAATTGGTTAATATTATGAAAATATTATTTCAGTTTTAAGTGGTGTTTTTCTGAATTTGGTGTGTGTTATTTTAAAAATACGATACAGACATAGCTTTTAAACCACCCCCCATCCCATGCCTCTGACATTATTCATACTGAAGCTTTCAACCAGCCAACTTGGAAAGCACTTTCAACTACAACTCACATCATTAGTGTTTTTGCTGTCTAAGCAGAAAAAATTGGGATGCAGCTTAGCAAAGGCTGAGGAAAACATAAAAGAAGACGGGTAATAGATCTGTTTCTCAAATAGTTTTCCTGTGTAATGAGCATCCTAATGATGTTTTTCAATTAATATATTTTCATTTATCTCAAGATGAGAAACCCAAGAATATTTTGTTAGGATAATCTGTATTTACCAAGATGTGTGCACTTTGGAGTCATTGGTCTTTACTCAGCTCTTGCTCTGCCAGACTTCCCCTTCTGGGCCCTCACAGCTTGGTGTCAGCTCCTGATCTTGCTTCTGGGCTCCAGGCTGGACTTTCCAACTCCTTGATAAACATATGAGAGAAGTATGATTGATATTTCTAACTAAACAGGCTAAGGTAACCTTACAATATATCCCCTAGCAATATTTGCATTTATGCCATTGATATCCCTCTGCACACCTGAATCACCTTCGACTTATTTTTTTGGTTTCCTGTAATCAATGGCAGCCAATTCCTGTTGATTCAGACTTTAAAATATTTAGAGAGTACTTTCTCAGGTTTCTATTTCTATTTCTTCTGTCCTAGTTCAGGTCACATCCTCTTGTGCTTGCCTAGGTCATGGCAACTAATGATGGTCTAATTGGTCTCATGAGCTACTGTGATTCTCTCTCAAAAACACACTTCATGTTACCTCCACAGTGCTCTTCTTAAGGAATTACTTAGATGATGCCCTTCTCCTGCTACAAGCCTTGTGGTGGATCCCCACTGCCGACTGAATCTGCTTCTTTTTTTTTTTTTCCTTTTAATGATTTTTAAATTTATTTTTGAAAGAGAGAGATAGAGCATGAGCAGGGGAGGAGCAGAAAGAGAGGGAGACACAGAATCTGAAGCAGGCTCCAGGCTCAGAGCTGTCAGCACAGAGCCCAATGTAGGTCTTGAACCCACAAACCATGAGATCATGACCTGAGTGGAAGTCCGACGCTTCACCAACTGAGCCACCCAGACACCCTGACTGAATCTGTTCCTAATCTAACTTTCCAGCTTCATTTTCTGTAACTCCCTCCCATCTCCCTGCTCTGAACTGCAAGCAAACAGCCCACTATTGTTCAACGAGATACTTAATCACGTTCACCCCCTGTTCTTTGCTTGGGTTGTTTTCACCCCTAGATCCTCCAGCAAGACAACATACACTGTCCTGCAACTTCCCCTAGTCCCTCACCCCTGCCTGTCCCAAGCATTACTCTTCTTTTCAGGTTGAGAAAAACAATCCTTCCTGGTAGGTTTTATGGAGACCATGTTTACATTTCTGTCTCTTCTGCACATCAACTTGAGCTTCTGGAAAGTAGGGACTGTGTTTTATTTTATTTTATTTTATTTTTAAAAAATCATTATTATTATTATTATTATTATTTTTAAGATTCAACTTAGTTATGTTATTAAGTGCTCAGTGAATTCTTCTTGTTGATAAATGAACTGTTGCCCTCTTTATGAATCTTTATCTGATCCTTGGGAGCAAGATTATTCTCTTCTTTATGTAACTATACTAATTTGTATATACCTCCAAGGTTTTTGTCTTTGCATTTGGTTTTTAATGATGTGGGTTAGTATCTTTTTCTTAGTATTTATCCTGCTTGGGGCTTGAGGGACTTTCTGAATCTGTGGCTTGACGTATTCTGTCAGCTTTGGAAAATTCTTGATTCTTGGTCATTATTTCTTCATATATTGTTCTGCCTCCCTTTTTTTCCTGCTTCTCTTTGGGACTCTACGTCCATATAATTCTGCTGGGCCTCCTGTGTTTCTTTCTGTATTTTACATCCCCCTTCTCAGTGCTTCACTCTGGATAATTCCCACTCTTCTATCTTCCAGATTACTAGTCCCTTTTCCAGCTGTGTCTAATTTTCTATCAAATCTATTTTTTGAGTTCTCAATTTCTGATATGAGTTTTATAATTTATATGTGATTCTTTTTTATAGATTATAATTATCTTACTTTTTATTTTCATTAATCTATACATCATAGGGGTTTTAAAGTATTTAAATAACTCAAATCTCTGGAGGGTCTGTTTCTATTGTCTTTTTTTTTTTTGTGCCTCTTTTTCATCTCTTTTGGATATCTGGTAACATTTTATTAAATTCTGGACAGGTATATGAAAAACCACAGAGGTTATAGATGGTACTTTCTTCCTCCAGCACCGAGACGCTGCGGGCAGCTCTGCTCAGCTTCCCGTGGTCTTAGAGGCCATTGTCTACCTCTTCATAGCTGCTCCTTCTGAACCAGCAAATGCCACAAGGGGAAATGCTGCTCCGATTGTTGGGTTCCTCCCTCTGGGGTCCCTTCTTTTCCTGGATCTTGGCCCTTTAATTCCTGGTTGTCTTGCTGGCTCTGAACTCCAAGTTTTGTCTCCATATTTCTGTGAGAAGATGAAAGTGCTGCTTAGCTCTTTTGCCCCTTAGCAGTTGCTTTCTGCTTGGCTTCTCCACCTTTCTGTACATGCCATGCCCTGAGGAGATACGAGGTATGGAATGCTGGGCTCACCTCAGTGAATTTCTCTTTTCTCTGGGCTCCTGGCCATACAAAGCCTGACTTTCCTGAAAATTCCCAGTGTCTTCAAACAGATGTATCACACTTTTGTAGCTTGTTCAGTGGGATGATTGCTCTGCTATATGATAGTCTGCTATAGCTGAAAGCAGGGCTCTATGTTCTATTACAGCACTTTCTTCTACTATAAATTTCTAGGTGTGTTTCTTTCCCTCATTTATAAGTTACTTGAGAGCAGGAACCACATCTTATTCCATTTATCTCTGGTAAAATGCCAATTCATTCATTAATTCATTCGGTAGTATTTTTTGAGCACCCACTATGGGCTAAGTGTGGAAAGATTCATCAGTGAATAAAACAGACAAGGTCTCAGCCTGTAGTCCTTGTAGTGGAGCTTATTTGCTAGTGGGAGAGAAGGCACACGAACAAAGAAAATGCAAAAATACCAAATAGTAACATGTGTTAGTGTAGTATTAAATTAGAATGCTGGAATGGAAGGCAGGTGGCCACTTAAAGCACTCTCTACGTGGGTCATCATTAGGTTGAGGTCTAAATGACAAAAAAAAAAAAAAATCAGGCATGAAGAGCCCTGGAGTAGATCCAGGTATAGGGAGGAACAGTGGCAAGGGACCTGGGGTGTTTGCTAAAGTGGATTAATGTGTGAGATTCTAAATTCAAAATGTCAATGTAAGCTTTTTTTTTTTTTTTTTTTTTTTTTAGAGAACATTACATGTCTTGAAATGGCTTCTAATTATAAGTTGTAAATGTATCTGAGGTACTTCAGTCATTTAGGAATCTTGAATATTACTTATGGCTCCTGGAAGAACTAAGACATCTGTAACAGGCATACTTCACTGCAGGAGGGTCCCTTGCCCGCCAGGGTGGCAAAGCTGAGTGGAAACAATAACTGATTTTTCCTTACCTTTGAGGCTATCTGAATTTGAAATATGCTATTTTTGTTTAACAATCATATTAATAATTATTTTTATATGGGGCGCCTGGGTGGCTCAGTCGGTTAAGCGTCCGACTTCAGCTCAGGTCATGATCTCGAGGTTTGTGAGTTCGAGCCCTGCGTTGGGCTCTGTGCTGACCTCTCAGAGCCTGGAGCCTATTTCAGATTCTGTGTCTCCCTCTCTCTCTGACCCTCCCCCGTTCATGCTCTGTCTCTCTCTGTCTCAAAAATAAATAAACGTTAAAAAAAATAATTATTTACATAAAACAATTATATTTTTATCAGGGCTCTCTATCAGTCAGGAGCTTAGCAACCAACAAATTCCGATTCATATAGTATAAGAGGCTGCTTACAGGGGTGTAGACAGGGCGAAGGGAAGAAGCAGGGATGGTGAGGGATTAGCAATGGTGGGAGCCAATACTGTCCTAGGCCTGAAGGGACAAGGGGTGTCACAAAGTCCATTACTTCAGTCCAGTGTAAGCTGAAGTCAGGGAAGGGTGCAGCTCAAAAAATATGGCCCAGAGCAGGAAAGGAGCAGGAAAGAAATGCCCTGTCTTCTCTTTCCTTCTGCCTCATCTTGAGGTGCCTCCTTTGGCCAAACCCACCCAAGAGCCAGCTGGCAGTTGAGCCTGGTTGATGCAATGCGGCCCGCAGAAGTTGGTCCCCAGAGCTCAGAGCTGCATGGACAGAGGCCAAGGATGGACCCAGGGCGAGGAAGAAAATAAGCCACAATGCACACATCCTCACTTTTGAAATAACAAGCAATAATAGGTCTGAAGAGAGTTTGTAGGTTTCTTTTGGAGCTTCAGCCTCACTAGGACCTGTGTGATACAAAGTGCCTTTCCCCAGCTAAGGATAGAGAACCTGAGGGGTTTTCAGTCATGTCTTTAAGCATAGGAAATTATTTGAAAAGAAGTTGAAATTAGCTCGGGGGACTCTGAGAATGGAATTCGCAGTGGAGTTTTCAAGGCTTGTTTTAAGGCCAAGTCTTGTGTTTGTGCTTGTGGGAGAAAGGGATAGACCAGGAAAGAGTAGGTATGAAGGTGCAGGATTAGGGGTCTGGGAAGAAGAGCCCTGTGGCCGACATGGATTTCTCAATGTATAATCATTGATACCCCCAGAAATTCTTGAAATCTAATCATATGCTGAAAATGTGTTTGCTAATGAAAGGTTCTTGACATTGATACGAGCATTGTTTTATGACGCACAAATACTTACATTTTCAATTCAGCAATTTAAAGTAGCCAAAATCTTCAACTGTCATTGCTCGGCTTATACAAAATGCCCGTGCATACTTGTCTGTGTATTCTCCTACATAAAATATCAATGCTCCCAGGCTCAGATACTTGGTGGATTTAGGCTAAGTCATATTTAGACCACATCTGATATTTTGTCTAAAATTTCCCGAACTGAACAACCTCTTATTCTACATCCAAATATTGTGTAATATTTCAGTCAATAATTTTTTGTTAATGTCGAACTTAGATTTCCATTGTTTCTCTTTCATGTGGAAAATAGAATAGTTCCTAGATGGGGAAGGCCATGGGATATAACTTATTGGATCAAAGGGTATGCATACCGTTTTGTTCTTGAGCACTTGAAATGATTTATGTCACATATTCCCTTCCAAAAGCTTAGTATTTACCATTCTAACTATTTTATAAATTGTTTACTCATTCAATTTCAAGCATTTCTGTGAAGTAGGTACTATTATTATTATGATGCTCATTACACATATGGGGGAGCTGAGAATGGTGGCATGGAGGGGTTAAGTACCTAACACAAGGCTGCATGGTTAATAAATGGAATTAAAACTGAGATTTAAACAGGAAATCTGGCTCCACAGTCTGTGGCCTGCACTGCTATACCAGGCTGTCTGCATTCAATGGTGGCTTGAGTTTTATGATAATTCCACTATTGTAGGGTTGAGATTTCCATATTATGAATCGAAGTGTGTACCAAACATTTAAACCAACATTTTCAAAAGCACCCAGTACATCAGCCCTCACATTAAAAATACTGCTAATTAGAATATTACCATAGCATCTTAAATACAGAGAACAAACTGAGGGTTTCTGGAGGGGAGGTGGGTAGGGAGATGGGCTAAATGGGTGAGGGATATTAAGAAGGGCACTTGTTGAGATGAGCACTGGGTGTTAATATGTAAGTGATGAATCACTGGGTTCTACTCCTGAAAGCAATACCATTCTGTATGTTAACAAACTTGAATTTAAATAAATAAATTAAAAAAAAGGATATTACCAAAATAGAATCCATTAATGTTTCTTTGGGCCAATAAAAGGAAAAGATTTAACAAGCATTCCTTAAAATTCACTGCAGGAATGCCACTATAGGATGTCCCCCGTAGAAAGGTTTCTCTCAACGAGTAAGTTTGGAGAACATCATGTGTTATATCCATGTATTTGAGATTCACGACCCACATAGTAAAAGTTCAATGAAGTCCTCACTAAAGACACCTGTTTAACTTTTTTTTAGCCCAGAATTTACCAAGTTAAGTTGACAAAAATTATTTTTTCACAAAACACTTATTATCAGACCGAAGGGCCAGTGTTGTACAATTTTGAGCTGGTCCCTTAAAATTAAAGCCTTGGCTCTGAGATTTCTTGAAGGCAAGCAAAAAGTGGGGAGGGGCTGAAGAAAATGACCAGCAAGTGAAATGATTCAGGCTGGCATCTTTGTGTCAGCACTGTCCAAATTCTCCTGTTAAGGTCTACAACAATGTGCTAAAAGGGTATTTCCTATCACTGAATAGCATCATCTGTTGGATTTCTTTCTGATCTGAGGCAGCTCTTGCTGCAAATTTGGGAAGAGTAGCGGTGAATCTCACTTGCCTTTCCTGTGTGTGCTGTAGATATCTCCTCAAATAGCCTTGCTTTGTTTGACATTTTAGACTGATTTCTGAATGTTCAAAAAGGGCAGATTCTAAATCCAGATCTGGTGAGAAATGCTGTTACTTATCTGAGAAGAGCAGCAATGGAGTGCACACACAGATGTGAAAGGAGATCTTTTTAAAACAGAAATAAGAGAGGAGAGAGATAGAGAAGAACTTGATGTAGGAATTTGATATTATTGAAGGCCCTGCAGTTATGGTAGGCACCTCATGCTGTAATTTCTCTTCATTTGGGCTGGGATTCCCAGCCACATTCTAAGAATATGATTAAGAACATTGTATTCTCTGTACTGTAACTCTCTCTCCCTCTCTCACTCTCGCTTTCTCTCGATTTCTCAACACCAGTCAGGTTTGGGCTTATTGTATTTTTGGACAACTGGTTCTGACTCTGGCTTTGTCCTCTCTTCCCATGTCTTCCCCATGGTAGTGACCCCCCCCCCCCCCCCCCATCTTTTGGTCCCTCTGGACAAGTCAACACTCCCCAGGGCAAGATGGAGAACAACTTCGCTTTCTTACAGTCATCATTGCTTTTCCTGTTTCTCCCCATCAACTGGCTCCCAAGGCCCAGGACTATCGGGAACCACTGTTGTGTGGACCCTCCACACTGCGCTTCTATTTTCCATTAGTCTTGGGCCTACGCCGGCAGGGAGGAAACTGCTCTCTGGAAGTAAACTTGTGACCTGTGCAAAATGAATTCACTTTTCGATGGCACCAGAGGACCATTTAGTAAATTACTTTCATTGTACAGAATACCACCCTGGTGTCCTGGAAGATGGAATTGGTGTCACATGGGTGAGCTATTTTCTCCCTGAGAAAAAGTATACTTCCATAAAGGGCTCTGGCAGGTGTGTGATGAGTCTGGTCGGGGGACGGTGGGAGGGGGGTCTGGCAGGACAGGGCAAGCATGGCGATAGAGTTTGGTCCCTAACACTTCTAGAAGTGGGTCAGGAGGGTTTTCTGGGGACACTAAAAATAATTCTTCACTGCAGTTTGTGGCAGTAACGTTGACTGATGGAAACAACAACAATGGCAACAAGTGTTTACTTAGCTCCTGTCAAACTCCGGCACAGTGGAAGATACTTCACACATATTATGTCATTTAATTTAGCAAAAACAGTAAGAGATAGGTATTTTGATATCGCCGTTTCATGGAAATGAGACTGTAGAGAATTTAAGCCTCATATTAAGTTCAGGCACATAGAATGTGTTGACATGAGAGTACAAATTCATTCATTCATTCAACAAATATTTATGTTACAGAGACCCTTCTGGGTGCCAGGGATATAGCAGGCAACAAACCCCCCAAATGAGAATATAGTATATTAGACAATGAAAAGTGTAATGGAGAAAAATAAAGCAGGATAAGGAGATGGAAAGCCTTTGTGTGGATGACTGTTCTATTTTATGTGAGCAGGGGTCAAGGAAGTTGTCTCTGATAAGGTGACATTTAAGTAGAATTGAAAGGAAGGCAGAAGTGAGTCATGTACATACTTCAGAGACCAGGAAACAGTAGGAGCAAGGGCCCTGTGATGAAAATGTGCTTGGCGTGGGCAAAGACAGGAGATCAATGTGACTGGAGCAGAAAGGGGGAGGGGCAGGGGTAAGAAATGAGGGTAAATGCCCTTATCAAAGAGACCTCTGAGAGCTTCCTTGCCTCTTTTGCCACGTGAGTACACAGTGAGGACTGTGGCTATCTACAAACCAGGAAGTAATCTTTCATCAGACACTGAATCTATTGGTGCCTTCATCTGGGATTTCCCAGCCTCCAGAACTGCGAGAAAGTTTTTTTTTTTAATTTTAATTTTTTAATGTTTATTTATATGAAAGAGAGAGAAAGAGAGAGAACTTGAGCGGGGGAGGGGCAGAGAGACAGAGACAGAATCTGAAGCAGGCTTCAGGCTCTGAGCTGTTAGTACAGAGCCTGATGTGGGGCTCAAACTCACGAACCATGAGATCATGACCTGAGCTGAAGTTGGACACTTAACCGACTGAGCTACCCAGGATCCCCAGAGAAATAAATGTTTTTAAGCCACCCAGTCTATGGTATTTTTGTTAGAGGAGCTCAAATGGGCTAATTCACACTATAAAGGCTAGTAAGGGTTCTTCCTTTTGCCGTGGGAGATGTCAAGCCCCTGGTACTCTTTAATTGCCCAGAGTCAGGAGGCCCAGCCTCTATGCCCCAGGAGAGGATAGTCACCCTTTGGGGTTCCATGAATGGATCACAGATGGATGCTGTAATTCTTCACTCTTCCAGCTAGGTATAGAGGAGAACAATACCCCTTTCACCTTCACCATCTCTGTACTTTTCGAAACTTGCATGGGGAAGTGAGTTGCCCAGCAGAACAACTCTGAGGAGGCCCTTGCCACCCTCTAGACCCACATACCACTTTGAGTCACAAGAATGGACAAATAGCTTCGGGTTTTCCCACATTTCTTCCTGAGAGATTTCCTGGGCCAACTCCATGCTGAATATGTCGTGAATATATTTTCTTTAATCCCTAATCGCCATCCGATAAGCCCTCCCTGAATGTTCCCCTATCCCCACGCTACTCTGTACATGCTGAAATCTGACCCTTCTTCCATTTCTCTTCATCTGTCCAACCCTCCCTCTATGCCCTTTGGAGCTTTTGGTTGTCATTCTGTCATCAGCACACACATTCTCATCCTCTTCCCTGGATGTGCCCTTTACCCTCTCACTCCAGCTGGACCCTGGCTCTCCCTGAGGACACTGCTTCTTCTGCAGTCTTCTCAAGGAGAGACTTTTGATTTCATACCCCATGGACCTTAAAGCCTGGAAAAAAGGGCAAGTCTCTTCCTGACTTGCCTTTGCTACTTCTAATTAATCATTGCTCTTGCTTCCAACTTCAAAGCTCTCAGCCCCTTTGAAGCACATCATCTGATGTTACCACCTGCTACCCCACCTTGTTGTCATTCACTGACCTTAGTCCTTGTGCCTCCAGCACCTGCTTTGCTGTCTTTATCTCTACTGCCAACGATAATGATAGTGACAGCGCTCACTGAGTTTTCTCTCTTCTCCTGGAACTCTTCTAAACACCCCAAAAGCTTTATCTTATTTAATTCCTTTAATGCTATGAGATAGCTATTGTTACCACCCTCATTGTATAGATGAGCAAATTGAGGTGCAGAGAGTAATACACTTTGCCTAGCATCACACACAGTTAGTGACAGAGTCAGGACTGGAAATGCAGTCTGGCTCCTGAGCATGCGCACTTAAACACTATATTAAGCTGTTTCCTTGTCAATGTTCTTGGCAAACTTAACAGCTATGCAGATGACCTGTTTGACACCCTGGCCTCTCCGTTCCTTGATCTCCTTGGTTCCTCTACTCTACCACAACTACCCACACCTACAGTCACATCCATGGCCTTGTCATCAGTGATAACAGCATTACCTCAAAATGTTGATTTTGAGTTTCGCACTCTTTGTGTCTTTCTAACCCTCTACAGTAGTAGTCCCAATTCAGAAATCCCTCAACCTTGGGAAAGCCTCAATTCCAACAAATGGTATTAATATATCCCATACCCCCTGCCCCAAATCTTCATATCCTTTCAGTGGACTATGGCAACAAGTTGAGGGAGCACTTCCTGATTTATCTAAGGCTGTATAACAAATCACCACAGAGCTTAGTGGCTCAAGACAGCAAACTTTATTTGCTCACAATTCTGTAGGCCAGAAATTTGAGCAACACTTGACTGGATGGCTCTTCTGTTCCATGTGGCTTCAGCTGGAGTCCCTCATGAGGCTGGAGTCAGATGACAGCTGAGATTGGAGTGTCCACGACGGCCTATCTCAGGTCTGGAACCTCGGTGGTGATGGCTGGGATCTCTCTCTTGCTCTCTCTCACTCACTCTCAGTTCATGCAGGGCTGCCTCCAGGGTCTGTCTTGGGCTTCCTTACATGACAGCTGGATGGCAAGAGTGAGTATTTTAATTGGCAAAGCTCGAAGCTGCAGAAACTTTGCACACAGCACACAGCACTTTGGCTGCATTCTCTTAGTCAAAACAAAATATACAGTGAGCCCCAATCCAAAGGGAGGGGAAATAGACTCCACCTCTTGGTGGGTGAGTGGCAGGATCATACCGCAAAAGAGCATGTGCATGGGGGGTATTGTTGTAGCCGTCTTTGGAAATACATTTTAACCGTGACATAGCACTTCAATTTCCTATTACCTGTCTCATCCTCTCCCCTTTCCTCCTTGCCTGACAATATTCCTGACCTGGTCAAACCCAACTATCAATCCACTCCATGCTTGCATTTGAGTAGATGAATGTTTCTGGAGAAAAATCATGCAACTTTCTGAATTTTTAATAGAAACGTTCTAACTTTCTAACTTTGCTTCCAACCAGCTGGCCTTCTTTCAAATTTGCATGCCATGCTCCTTCCAGTCTGTGGCCCCTGAATGTGACACTCCCCCAAACATTTGCATGGCTGTTGTCAACCATTCACATCTCATCTCCTCCCAGAGGCCTCTGAACACCTTAGTCAGGAAGATTTCACTTGCCCTCTTGTAGACACCCCATATCACATTACTTCATTTTCTTCATAGCAGTCACCCTCTAAAATTTGCTTATTCATCAGATGGTTTCTGTGTTTAGTGTTAATTTCCTCACCAGAATGCTAGCTTTTTGAGGGCAAGACTTTATCTTGTGATTCATAGAGTCTAGACAAGGCCTAGCACAGAGTATGTTCTCTGTGGATATTTATTAACTCGCTGAACCAATGCTTTTTGATTTACTGAATCATATAAGTAATTCAAGCATATGAGAAAAATTTCAAATAACATCAAGGCATAAAATAAAAAGTAAAATTATCCTTCTGACTTCTCCAGGTCCTGCTCCTAAAAAGTAAGTTGGTTTGGGAAGTTGTGGAATTTAGCACATGAACATCATCCCTCTCTCTCTCTTTTTTTTTTTTTTCATCTTTTTTTTTTTTTTTTTTTTTAATTTATTTTTGGGACAGAGAGAGACAGAGCATGAACGGGGG
>NC_064810.1:117819094-117897269 GCF_023721935.1 Panthera uncia | reverse complement strand
TTTTTTTTTTTGAAAGTTATATTGTTGTTTAGAATGTCTTCTTTTGTTTCCTTTGTAACTATATACCTTCTTTTGGTTATACTTTATCACTATTTCTTGGGTCCCCTTTATGTGATAAGAGAAAATGTACCATAGCCTCTCCCTTCCCCTAGTCTCTATCCCCTCTCCCCTCAACATGGGTTATTACTGTTATGTGATCAAGGTTTATTACATTTATATTCTGATCTGTAACTATAATTACGTCTTCTGTGCTTTTACGATAGGTTAGTTTCTTAAAATCAAAAACCATTAAATGGCAATTGGAAATTATAATTATGTAAATATTATTCAGTGGAGAACCAAGTAGTTTGATTAGAGTTGTAGAGAAAGAAAAATAATCCTAAATTACCAAACTTATGGCACTCAAAGGAGAAAAGACCCAATCTTCAAGGTCAAATGAGTTCTCTGTTTTCCACTTCATATTACTTTACTTGCGAAAATCATGCTGCAGTTTAATTTGCTTTGATTTGACATATGACATTTCTTGACAGCTTTCTTTATCTTTTCTAAAATCTCTAATTGCCTCTCTTTTTTTCTTGTTGATATGAATATTATAATAATAAAATAAATCTTTTATAGCAGTTACTCAAGGTCAGGCACTAAATACTGTGCATGCATTATTTCATTTAATACCCACAATGACCCTAGGAAGTAGAAATTATTTTTATACCCATTTTTAAACCAGAAAAGTGAGCCAAGGGGAATTTAAGTAATTGCTCAAGGTCACATACTTAGTTTGTAATTTGAACCAAGCAGTCTGATTTTGGAGATGGAGATTTTAATCACGTGATTTATTTATCTAATTAGTAGGTATATCAAGCTTCTATAATTACACTGTTGTTGAAATAAATCGATTTTTTTAATTGATGGCCTTTACGGGGTGCAGGGGGCATTCCCAACTTCCTGTTTC
Source organism: Panthera uncia (assembly GCF_023721935.1). Taxonomy (NCBI): domain Eukaryota; kingdom Metazoa; phylum Chordata; class Mammalia; order Carnivora; family Felidae; genus Panthera; species Panthera uncia. Next base: position 117,896,320 of record NC_064810.1, on the reverse strand, counting down.
AGTGTGAGTTTTAGGTTTTAGTATTGCTGCATAGCCGTCATCTTGACATTTTTTTTGTTGCACTTCTGGTTTGATCCACACATCTTCCTGTTTCTTTCGTTTCATTTAAATTTTTGCTGGCATACATATAAGTCTTTCAGAAAGTGTAACTAGAAAGCCAAATTTCTGAATCCTTGCATGTTTAAAAAGTTCTCGCACTTGATTGATGGTTTGCTTAGCTATAGAATTTAGGTTGAAAATAATCTACCAGAACTTTGCTGGGATTGTGCCACTATCTCCCAGGATCCAGAATAATTGATAAGAAGTCTGATGCCCATTCTTTTGTAGATATTTCCCCCATCCCCCCCCCCTTAAGGTTTTTGTTCTTCTCCTTAACTTTGATGTTTCAAAATTTCATAATTAGGTGTGGGCCTTTTTGTTCAGTAATTGGTGCATCCAAGACTTGTGTTTCCTTCTGCTCTAGGAAATTTTCTTCAATGATTTATTTAATTTTCTTCCTTCCAGTTCTTATTTTTTTCTCTCCTGGAACTCCTGTGGGATTGGTGGTGGAATTCCTAGATGGAAGTTAGAGCTACCATTTTGCTTAAGTTTTTCTCCTCTTTTCCTTTAAAAATTTCCTCCTTTCCTTTCTTCTTTCTTCCTTCTTTTAAATCTCAGTCTTTTCTGTGACTTTGTCTTCTGGCCCTTCTATTGATTTTTCTTTTGACAATTATGTACTTAATTTCCAAAGCATTGCAGTTGTTCTCTGTACTATGTTCAAGTATCCTGTTCAATTTTGATGGATACAGTCTCTTTTCAAACCTGTACATGCACTTGAGTAATCAGTTCCTTTGTTTACCTTCGAGATTCTTTCATGCTGTTGGTTTTCTTAAAATGTTTGCTGAGACTTGGTGGCTTGTTCCTGTTTGTAATAGAAAGATTAGATTTTTAAATGTGGGCCACTAAGGTAAATTCCTTTTGGAGCCGAGGAGATCTCTTTTTACAGCAGATATCACCATCCTTCTTTTCCAAAAAGATGTCTCTGGGCTATTCATACTCTGGGGGCAGTTCACACTGCTTGCTCCCCATATATAACCTGGTATATTTTTATCCAACTAAAACCAGAATAAAGTGAGTGCCATGGGAAGGCTTAGGGAGAAAGAAGGGGAGTCTGTCTTATAGGTGGTGGTTCTGCCACAGGTTAGTATTTTAAGTGGCTCATTGTGTACAATGGAACCCTAGAAGGTTTTTGTTTTTGTTTTATTATTATTGTTATTGTTATTATTTTATTTTATTTTTTTTTAGCAAGAGCAGGGGAGGGGGCAGAGGAGAGAGAGAATCTTAAGCAAGCTCCATGCCCAGTGTGGAGCCTCATATGGGGCTTGGTCCCACGACCATGAGATCATGACCTGAGCTGAAATCAAGACTCAGATGCTTAACTGACTGAGCCACCCCGGAGTCCCTGTTTTTGTTTTTTTAAAATGAAGACTTTATTTTTGTAGAGCAGTTTAAGGTTCATAGTGAAGTTAAAAGGAAGGTACAGAGGTTTCCCTTATACCCCCTTCTTCCACACACGCATAGCCTCCCCCACAATGGATATTCCACAACAGAGGGGTACATTTGTTACAACTGATGAACCTACACTGACACATCCTGATTACCCCAAGTCTATAGTTTACATTAAGGTTCACTCTTGATGTACACACGTATGATGACACGTATCCATTACTATATTATGCAAAGCATTTTCACTGCTCAAAAAGTCCTCTGTGCACTTCCTGTTGCCCCTTCCCTCCCCCTGCCCCCAACCCCTGGCAACCATGGATCTTTTTATTGTCTCCATAGTTTTGCCTTTTCTAAAATGTCATATCCAGAATGTCATATTATTGGAATCGTATAATATGCAGCCTTTTCAGATTTGCTTCTTTCACTTAGTAATATGCATTTAAGTTTTCTCTCCAAGTCCTGATAGTTCACTTCTTTTTATTGCTAAATAATATTCCTTTGTCTGGATGGACCACAGTTTATTTACCCATTCATCTACTGAAGGACATCTTGGTTGCTTCCAATTTAAAGTGTTTTTTAATGGTGGTGAGTTTTTTGTCCTTGTCTCAAAACCCATTGATCAGAACGATCTCCTCCAGCCCCGCATTATCTTACAAAGTCACTGCCCTGCTGTAACCACTGGCAACACAGCCAACTTCCAGGACTCAGAATATGGAGCAACTGTTTAAATCTCTGTTGTCTAAGAAGGGGCTCGGCAGGTTACCCTTGGGCCAGCCCTGGCCTCTTCCTAACTTCTTATTTCGTGCCTATTTTACCACGAATATATCTTTTTTTCCCTCGTGAATATGAGATCATTGTGAAAATTCGAAAAGTTCTTAAGCTGGAATATTAACTATCACTCAATATTATACCACTCAGTAAACAGGTGAAAAGGTAAGTAGCACATGATGTATACAGTTTTTAGTTGACTTAAAAAATTTTATAGCTCGTGTTTTTTGGTAAGTTTATTTATTTTTGAGAGAGACAGAGACAGTGTGAGTGGGGGGAGGGGCAGAGAGAGAGAGAGAGAGAGAGGGAGAGGGAATCCCAAGCAGGCTCCGTGCGGTCAGCACAGAGCCGGATGCAGGGCTCAAACTGAGGAAACTGTAAGATCATGACCTGAGCCGAAACCCAAAGTCGGATCCCTAACCAACTGAGTCACTCAGGCGCCCCTATAGCTCGTGTTTTTAAACATTCTTCAAAACATGATCCCTGATTGTTGCATGGTATTTATCACATGGGTATACTACAGTTCAATTTTTCTCTACTTTTGAAGTTTGGGATATTTCTAGTTTTTTGTTTTTGTTTTTGTTTTTATCATGAATGCTACTATGAGAAATAAACTCATTCGTAAGGTTTTGCTTTGTTTTGTTTTCACACATTTCTTAGTTCCTTGGATTAATTCTTAGAATGCAGATAATAGACAAAAGTGTTTCAACACATTCTAGAGCTTTTGTTACATACTGCCCAATTGTCCATCTGATGGTGAAAAAAGGCTATCCTTTTTGCTAGTATGTAAAAATTCCCTTTTGACTGAACTAACATCTAAACTTGATATCGTTTTAAAAAAGAGAGACACTGGGGAAACAAAGAGTTTCTATCAGTATGATAAGAGAAAATATTTTTAGGCGTTTTTTTCTCTTGCATTTTTAAAAAATCCTTAGTGAGATTAAATATGTCTGGTATCCCATTTGCATTTCTTCTTTAGCAATTTTTCCTTTCAGATCTTTCGCCTTTTATTGTGCTAGTGTGCTTCTCTTTTATTAATTTATTTGTAAGCCTTTTATAAATTAAGAATTTTTCACACATTTATATGGACGTATGCATATCTATATCTACAAAATCAAACAATTTACTTAAATATTGTTTATTTAAATCTTGCTATTGTTGCGTTTCTATAGCAGGGGTGAGATGTGAGCCCTCCATGGAAGGGTTGGGCCTCCTCTCGGAGGCACAGAGCCCACAGAGCCGTCAGCGCCGTTACCATTTTGCAAAGCTCCAGGGAAGCAAAACAAAAGAAACAGGGCAGCTTTGAAGGTCCCTGCCAAACTCTTTAGAGCAACAGGATTAGGAGGAAAATGAGGCTTCTAAGAGCATGACTAAACATTTAATACCCCCTCGGAACCCACAAAACAAAAACACAATCATCTTCATCTCACAATTAGAAAGAAATCACGAAGGACAGTGGCTTTGCTGATCTCCTTAAATGCATTATAAACCTTAGATGGAAATTTTTTTTTTGCAACAAAGTGGCCAAAGCTTTATGGCCAGGACAGGATAACTCAGAGCAGATCTTCAGGTACCCAAGACTTTTCATCCCTAGAAACATGGGGCTTAATTTCTACATCATACGTGGTTTTAGTCTGCATAAATTTACTACTGCTTTTGAAATAATTCAATTTCAAGAACAATGGAAGCTCGAACCCACTTTGGTGGTAGCCATTAATAGCTCTTGTTTGATGAATAATTCTGAAAACTCTTTTTTTCTTGTTGTCACAAAAAATGAACTGGTGATGCATATGCTAGCATTAAGAAAGAGCTTAATATATTGGCAGATAAAAACACAGCACACACTGAAGGAATGTATTATGGACATAAGCCATAAAAATGTTTTCAATTTCTTTTGGTGTCAAGATACAGCGTAAGAAACTAGTCAATTTCTGGAGAGTCACTTGAGGCAATTTGCATATAGAATGTTTATGGCAGATGTGACTGAATAAATGGAGCCAGTTCCTGTGAATGTTGCCTCCCATCTTTGTCCAGGCTACCAGCATCTGGAAATTGTGGCCATGCTGCATTAAGAAAAATGATTACAGGGATCGAAGACAATATTAGGTCTTCCCCAAAAAGTTTATATGATTTTAACTGAATTTGCAGCTAACTGATGTAGTACTATTAGAGGTTTCTGTGAAGTGAGCAACTTAAGGAACTCTTTCAACGGCAAGAGAAATAAATATTTTTCTCCCAGTCCCCAAAACTTTTTTCTTTTCTTTTCTTTTCTTTTCTTTTCTTTTCTTTTCTTTTCTTTCCTTTCCTTTTCTTTTCTCTTTTCTTTTCTTTTCTTTTCTCTTTTCTTTTCTTTTCTTTTTTTTTCTTTTTCTTTCCTTTCCTTTCCTTGCCTTTTCTTCCCTCCCCTCCCCTCCCCTCCTCTCTCTCCTCTCCTCCTCTCCTCTCCTCTCCTCTCCTCTCCTCTTTCCTCTCCTCTCCCCTCTCCTCTCCTCTCCTCTCCTCTCCTCTCCTCTCCTCTCCCCTCTCCTCTTTCCTCTCCTGTCCTCTCCTCTTTTCTCTCCTCTCCTCTCCTCTCCTCTCTTCTCTTCTCCTCTCTTCCCCTCCCCTCCCCTCCCTTCCCCTCTCCCTCCCTTTTTCTCTTCTCTTCTCTTCTTTTTTTCAATGGTGTAACATGAATTCACTCTGTTTGTACGCACTGACATCCTTTTGCATTTCATCCTGGAAGAGAGCTTACTGCAAAGCCTCCTTTACCGCCAGATTCTGGGGAAGCATTTATTTACCTACCAAGGGAGGGGCACTTCATGTGGATAAAAAGTGACGAAAAGGCTATGAAAAGTGACACCACTGAAAGAGAGGATCATTCGCCAAATTACAAAATGCAACAGACAATTTTCTTTGACTCCATTCCAGATGTGAGAAACAGGTAACGTAAGGCAATCATCCTGCCAACAGGACCGGTTTCCTTGGGGCCCTGGCAGAGACAAGGAGGGACACAGTGAGTGCCACAGATTGCAGCTCATCATGGACTTCTCAGCCCAGATGCAATGGTGAAAATAGATAGCCTCCACTTTCTGTTTGGTTACCTTCAGGGGTCAGGTCCCAGTGCATGTCACAAGTTCTGCTGGCCCGCCTCTTTCCCAGCCACCCTCCACTGGCTCCAGGGTCTTCTCAAGAGCAAATGTCACCAACTCAGGTTGGTCTTCCGTGACCTGCCCATTTAAGTTACATCTCACAGTCACAGACACTCATGGCCTCCTGTGGTGTTCCTTCATAGCTCCCACCGTCATCTGTAAATGCTCATTCAATTGTGTGCTTACCGGTTTCTCCGGCCAGGCTGTGGTCAGGGCTCTCTGCTGCTCCCCTGCACCTGTAGAAAAGGTGCCCAGTAAACCTTGGTGGCAAACGTGGGAGATTTGTGGTTTTCTGAGGGTGACTGGTGTCCATTCTCCTGCCTTGTCCAGGCAAAATTCTCCAACAGCTTGATTTCCATCTGTTTCCTTTTTCACTTTCTCTTTCCTTTTCTCTGTCCTCCCCCCTTTCCCCCTGTTCATTTGTAACAACTTTATTGGTTTCCTTGTTTTTTTCTCCTGTGTTTCTCTAGAAGGAAGCAGATGGGTAGAGGATTTCAGATGAATACTGAATATCACATCCCCATTGATGAGATCATTTCAGAATATTCTAAAATTATTCTTCATGGTTCCATGGCCGGGGAGAAAATATCCCTGGGTTTTTGAGAGTCAGGATGCTGCTGCTGCCAGGTTTAAATCATTATTAAAGAGACAAAGGCTCACCAGGATAAAGCTGCTGGAAAGTTTTCTTCAGCAGTAGAGTATATTCAATAAATACCACTCACCTGGAGGTGTGCTGGGTGAGAGCTCCTTCTTTTGTGTGTATGTATATAATTTCTTGTTACTGTACCTAAATGCCACATCTGGGGGGAGCTTACCTTTCTTTAGAACTTTAAGATAGCATCCACCCCGGGACTACCAATAGGAGATGGCTTGGCCCTGGAAAGAATTTTTTTTTTAATTTAATTTAATTTTTTTTTTCAATATATGAAATTTATTGTCAAATTGGTGGAAAGAATTTTTTAAAAATTTTTTAATGTTTACATTTGAGAGAGACAAGGAGAGGGAGAGAGTGCAATCGGGGGAGGGGCAGAGAGAGAGGGAGACACAGAATCCAAAGCAGGCTCCAGGTTCCGAGCTGTCAGCACAGAGCCCACCGCAGGGCTTGAACCCATGAACTGTGAGATCATGACCTGAGCCATAGTCAGACGCTCAACCGACTGAGCCACTGAGGTGCCCCTGGAAAGAATATTTAAAAAAAAAATTTTTTTTTTGCATTTATTTATTTTTGAGAGACAGAGTGAGACAGAGCACGAGCAGGGGAGGGGCAGAGAGAGAGGGAGACACAGAATCCAAAGCAGGCTCCAGGCTCCAAGCTGTCAGCAGAGCCCGCTGCGGGGCTCGAACTAATGAACCATGAGATCATGACCTGCGCTGAAGTCGGTCGCTCAACTGACTAAGCCACCGAGGCGCCCCTGGAAAGAATATTTTTAATGGTACTATATTAATGGCCTGAAATTTCCCACCCCTCCTCTTATAAAAGCAATGTGGGCAACTGTGTCAGAAGGGCGATGTCATGCCTTGAGACATGAGAATATGACACGTGTTCCAGGTAGTAGTGCCTACTTGCCACATTTGATCATCTCACTCCTTACTCTCTGGAAAATAAAGGACACATGGACGTGGCTCCTTTAGAGAAGCAATCTGAACTTTGTAAGGATTAAGCCCATCAGTTGGGTGTTGAGCCATCTCTAGCTGAGTCGTTGGATTCCAAGAGCAAGCAGACCCAGCCATGTTACCTGAAAGGTAAACACCCTCCCTGCCCAGTGGTGTCCACGACAGTTGACTCAGGTCAACTGCCTCTTTCTCTCACCTTCAGCTCAGTCCGGGAAAGGCTGCCCTGGTGCAAAGCTCTAGAAAGGCTCAACATCTCATGCAGGCAGGCAGATCTGTCAGTAACCTAGCAACGTGGCAACAAAAGCATTCTCATGCTGTTCAGCTTTTCAAATGATGAAATGATAGTCACAACATTTTGCATTTAAACTGCATCGTCTCCAAGGATCTTAAAATCTGTTGTGAATAGAGAAAAGGAGTCCCAGGAACTTGCTCCTCCCGGGATGGCTAGCTCCATTTTACAGATGGCTAAGCCAGGGCAAACAGAGCAAGGAGGTCCATTTCACACGAGTGGCAGAACTAGCTGGGCATCCTACAGAAAGGACTTCTAACCAATAGAAAAAAACTGAAGAAAAGGAGCTGTAAACCAGCCCATTTTTTCTCATTAAACTTTACAACTCCTACGGAGCAGAGAATATGTTGATCACATATTTTGAAAAGTCTCAGCTTTACTGATTGCTAAATTATAGATGAAATCAATGGGTAGGTGGTCTGTCTTACAGCCACACTGCTGAATAGAGAATCAGCTCTAGGAAAAGTTTGCAAGACATGGTTAGTTTTCTAAAAATGTGATTATACCGTGATTGTTTTCTCAAGATGTAGTTCATTTCTGATCTGAAGGCAGATACTGCTGTTTGTCTCTGCCTTCTTTTTTGTTAGCAATGGTGGTTTGAAAAACATCGCTACAAATTTTTTGATATTCCTTACAGTGAGAGATAGGGTCTTTGTAATCTCCCCTGAGTCTGGGTGGGTTTATGACTGATCCAATCAACAGAGTATTGTAGAAGTTATGTTATATAGCTTCCTAGGCTGAATCCTATAAGGTAATACAGTTTCTTCCTTACTCACTGACATTGGGAGCCCCAGGAGGCCATGTAAGGAGTCTGACTACCATGAGGCTGGCACGCTGTGTAGAAATCCAAGCCACGCTGTCAGGCTATGTGTGGGTACTCTAGTTAACCATCCCAGCTGAGCTCAGCCTTTGAGTCATTCCCACCCAGGCACCAGACATTTGAGTGAAGAAGTCTCTAGATAATCATTCTGCCCCCCGCCCACCGCCCAGTCATTCTAAATGTCCCACCTGAATCCTCTGACATCATGAAACAGATACTAGCTATCCTTTCTGTGCCGTTTTCCAAATTATCTGCAAGAATCATTAAATCGTTGTTTGATGCCACTAAGTTTTGTAACCAAACCCATTTGTACGCCCAATGTGCGGTGCGGTCAGTCACTGAGGCATTGAGTATGCGTCAAGGAAAGGGTTTATTTGAGAGATAGCCAACCAACGAGGGCAAGGCAAGCCTCAAATCCACCTCCCCAAGGGTTGGTGTTGTATTTATTTAAGGGTGACTGCTCAGGATGTCATGGGGGATGTAGGCTGAATGCAATATGCTTATTAGATATAGGGACAAAGGAGTGTGTCCTCCTTTCTGAGCATGAGCAGTCAGGAATCCTGTCTCTTCATGGGACATGTGTTCATTAAATGGCAGCATACGCATGACAAACAGGGGAACATCCCGGGTGTGTCCTCACAGAGGTTACTTTCGTTTCCTCTTCTGTGCATCTGCAAGAATTCTTCCTGGTTTGATCTAATCTTAACTAGTCTCATTGGTGGTCGGTAGGCTTCTGCAAGACAAGCTCGTAAATCAGTCAGATCAGCCAGTGTTTCCTCAGGGTAGGATGGTAAAGCATTTGTTAATGTGTTGGTTTCAGTTTAAGGACATTTCTTGACTAGCAACAATAACTAGAACACTAACAAAACCCCAGTGGTTCACCCTCCTCTGCATATTTATGTTCTGGAGGAGAGGCTGTGGCCCTTTGTCAACCGCTGAGGATGAATATTTATTTGTCTAAGAGAATTATGGTCATTTCGTTTCTTTTACTACATGTTTAGATTTAGTATGGCCCAGAGATTCAATCCTGGCCAATAAGGAGAGTGGAGAAGTTTGCTGGGGCTCTGCTCTCAGGACATTTCCCCTTCTTCTCAATGAGATTTGCAGGGCAGAGTGGTTCTCAGTGCTACCTTTGGGTGCTGTTGTCTGTACATGATGCCTACTCCTGTGCTACCTGTCCTGGGACTAGGAGGAGAACCGAGAGCCCACGAGGACGAGCCACACGCTGAAGGTGAAAGGTCAAAGAGACAAGGATGGAGAAGCTATGTCCTTGGTTAAGCACCACATTGGTGATGCTCGATCCTGGAACCACCACCACCACCATTTCCTCATTGTTTAAGCCTGTGTGTGTTGGGCCTTCTGAGACCTGCAGCCAAAGCTTCCTAGTGGCTCGCTGATATTTCAGAGCATAGGTTTTGATCCTAAAGCTCTAGGTTCAAATCTCAGCTCTGTCACTTACTTGCTGTGAAACTTTCAGTTGTTCTGACTCTGTTTCTTCATCTGTAAAATGAGGATAAACACGTTTTCATCACTGAATTTTTATGAAGATATAATGATTCACTCAGTAAATACTTATCGAGTGCCTGACTCCCAGATCAAAGAGGCAGAGAAATTCTTTCCAAAGACGGCCTGCTTCGAATCCCCATCATCGACAGAACCTCGTCGCCCTTTTTTTTTTTTGCACTTTTATTTCTCTATGAACACATCCAACTACTCTTTTCTTGTTTTCTGCCTCCCTAATATTCATGGCCTGTCAATGAAGATCGTGCTTAAGAGTGGTCTTGATGTCCACTCACACCTGCAGCTGAGAGACGTGGTTGAGGGGCTCTTTCCTGTGTGGCTGGAAGCATCACATATGCTGTGTGCTGCCTTGCCCCTGTTTATCCCGAGGAATTGCCCCGTCTCACATTTTAGCTCTCTGGGCCTGGTTGGAATTCTGTCTGCCTGGCTGCCTAGGCAGCCCTTCAACCCTGAGTGAGGTCTTCAAGTGCTGCTGTCAAGCCCCTGGGGGAGAGAAACAAGTCACGTCCGCCCAGCCTGGCTCTGGGCTGCTGGGCCCCGGACAACTGCAGCCGTAGAGCCATCGTGTCATGAGTGACGGGCCATGACCTCTCAGCTGTGCAGAACCTCCCCTCCAAAAATGCACATGCGTCCCTTTCCTTTTTCTGTGCACTTGCATCTGCTCACTGAGGCATCTCCCTGGAGCTCAGGATGCTGCATGGTTTTTAGGGTTTTTATGGGTTTGTCAGTTCCAAGTGCTTCTTGCAGTCTTGCAAAGGAAACCTGCTGAATCACCATGGGTGGCCAAATACTGTGGCCAGAACTGGCATTTGATGGGGTTTCTGAGGAGGAGGCCACTGGCCGTTCAATCCTTACGGATTTGTGAGGGGGTGTGGTGGTCTCATTAGGAAGGGAGCAGGAAAGTAGTTGCCTTTTGGGGTCCTACCTCTCATCCCGACTTTTTTACCTCTTTCTTTTGGTTATAGAGAAAACACCTCGCCTCTTAAGTCAGACAGATCTAGATTTGAAAGCTGAACTTGCTGATTAGACACTATTTGTTCTTAGGTAAGTTACTTAACCTCTCTGAGTCTGTTTTTTTTTGAAAAAAGATAATGCTTAACTCATAGGGTTGTTGGAAGGATTAGATGAGCTCACTATGCTTAGCGTAGGGCTCAAGAAATGTCTCATTTTAGATGTCCTTTTTGAAAACACAAGTGCACATCGAGGATTCCTATAATACAGTAAGTGCTTACCAATGAGCACTCCTTCATCACTTAATGATAATTAAAGCAAGGATCAACAGGAGTTAAGTAGAGAGGGTCAAAGGAGAGAGACAGAATCTTGTAGGAAATGGGTGATAGTACCAAAGACATTGATTTTCTCACCTTGTGGCTTTCCCTGGAGTTGGGCCTTTTAGGGGAAATGACTATATATATATATATATATATATATTTTTTTTTTTTTTTTTAACGTTTATTTATTTTTGAGACAGAGAGAGACAGAGCATGAGCAGGGGAGGGGCAGAGAGAGAGGGAGACACAGAATCCGAAACAGGCTCCAGGCTCTGAGCTGTCAGCACAGAGCCTGACGTGGGGCTCGAACTCACGGACCGTGAGATCACGACCTGAGCCAAAGTCGGATGCTCAACCGACCGAGCCACCCAGGTGCCCCTATATATATATTTTTTAAATTAGTTCTAAGGTATATACTTTTTTCACAGTTTAACATCTCTGAATTTTGAATTCATCTGACAGTTTGTGGCATTTATAATTACAACTTTTTAAATGATACATGAAGTAAGCTATAATTGAGGGCATCTTAGTTTTGATGAATATGGTAATACTTTTTATAAACAACAATAGTGCCAGGGATCTGGGGCTTTCACTGGGATCTCTTAGAACTGCACCTCCAGACAAAGTAGCCACTATCACCATGTGGATTTTCAGAACTTGAAATGTGGTGAGTCCCCCCACCGTGACATGGTGTAGTGCAAAACACTTACCAGATTCTGAAGACGTAGTATGGAAAAAAATAATGCTAAAATATCTCCTGAACACTTTTTTTTTTTAACTGATTACATGTCAAAATAATTATACTTTGGATATAGTGGGTTACCTAAACTACATGACTAAAATTGATTTCATCTTTTTACTTTTTTAAATGAAATTTTTAAAAATGTTTACTCATTTTTGAGAGAGGGAGGGAGAGAGAGAGAGAGAGAGGGAGAGAGAGGGAGAGAGAGAGAGAGAGAGAGAGAGACAGAGCATGAGCAGGGGAGGGGCAGAGAGAGAGAGGGAGACACAGAATCTGAGGCAGGCTCCAGGCTCTGAGCTGTCAGCACAAAGCCTGACATGTGGCTCAGACTTACAAATCTTTGAGATCATGGCCTGAGTGGAAGTTGGCTGCTTAAATGACTGAGCCACCCAGGCACCTCTCATCTTTTTACTTTTTTAAAGTGGCTACTAGAAAGTTTAAATTCCCACGTGCAGCTCGCATTACATTTCTCCTGGACAGCATTACTTTGGAAAAAGACCAGACATTGTCTGTTGTGACCACCCTATAGATGCTGGATGGACTATAGTCCCAAATTTGGTTCAGATTATAGCATATATCAAAAGGATAGGAAAAGGCTTATTATCACATAATGATGCTTTTTAGGGGAGGGTGGAGTGGATCCCAGGCAGGTCCAAAGATGGCTGGAGAGAGGAGGGAAAGGAGACTGGTTAGAGGATGGGACTGAGGTTAGCGTTACCACCCCCAGAGATTTATCTGACCTAAAACTCCCTCAAGGGAACACCTGGGCTTCCCGCCCCCCCCCCCCCGCCCCCAGCTTTCCCAGATGTGGGACAGAAAGGGAAGATGAAAGGGGAAGGTCAAAAGTGTCAGTTCCAAGTGCTGATAATAAACGAGCCATTAGCGAGGGAGAGAGGGAAGATGGCGGCGTAGGAGGACGCTGGGCTCATCGCGCGTCCTGCTGATCACTTAGATTCCACCTACACCTGCCTAAAGAACCCAGAAAACCACCAGAGGATTAGCAGAACGGAGTCTCTGGAGCCAAGCGCAGACGAGAGGCCCACGGAAGAGGGTAGGAAGGGCGGCGAGGCGGTGCGCGCTCCACGGACTGGCGGGAGGGAACCGGGGCGGAGGGGCGGCTCGCCGGCCAAGCAGAGCCCCCGAGTCTGGCTGGCAAAAGCGGAGGGGCCGGAGGGACTGTGTTCCGACAGCAAGCGCGACTTAGCATCTGGGAGGTCATAAGTTAACGGCTCTGCTCGGAAAGCGGGAAGGCTGGAGGACAAAGGGAGGGAGAGCTGCTGAGCCCCCGGAGGGCAGAGCTCAGCTTGGTGGGGAACAAAGGCGCTCGCCAGCGCCATCTCCCCCGCCCATCCCCCAGCCAAAATCCCAAAGGGAACCAGTTCCCGCCAGGGAACTTGCTCGCTCCGCGCAAACACCCAACTCTGTGCTCCTGCGGAGCCAAACCTCCGGCAGCGGATCTGACTCCCTCCCGCTGCCACAGGGCCCCTCCTGAAGTGGATCACCTAAGGAGAAGCGAGCTAAGCCTGCCCCTCCTGCCCCCATGCACCTCGCCTACCCACCCCAGCTAATACGCCAGATCCCCAGCACCACAAGCCTGGCAGTGTGCACGTAGCCCAGACGGGCCACGCCACCCCACAGTGAATCCCGCCCCTAGGAGAGGGGAAGAGAAGGCACACACCAGTCTGACTGTGGCCCCAGCGGTGGCCTGGGGGCAGACATCAGGTCGGACTGTGGCCCCGCCCACCAACTCCAGTTATACACCACAGCACAGGGGAAGTGCCCTGCAGGTCCTCACCACTCCAGGGACTATCCAAAATGACCAAACGGAAGAATTCCCCTCAGAAGAATCTCCAGGAAATAACAACAGCTAATGAACTGATCAAAAAGGATTTAAATAATATAACAGAAAGTGAATTTAGAATAATAGTCATAAAATTAATCGCTTGGCTTGAAAACAGTATAGAGGACAGCAGAGAATCTCTTGCTACAGAGATCAAGGGACTAAGGAACAGTCATGAGGAGCTGAAAAGCGCTTTAAACGAAATGCAAAACAAAATGGAAACGACGACAGCTCGGACTGAAGAGGCAGAGGAGAGAATAGGTGAACTAGAAGATAAAGTTATGGAAAAAGAGGAAGCTGAGAGAAAGAGAGATAAAAAAATCCAGGAGTATGAGGGGAAAATTAGAGAACTAAGTGATACACTAAAAAGAAATAATATACGCATAATTGGTATCCCAGAGGAGGAAGAGAGAGGGAAAGGTGCTGAAGGGGTACTTGAAGAAATTATAGCTGAGAACTTCCCTGAACTGGGGAGGGAAAAAGGCATTGAAATCCAAGAGGCACAGAGAACTCCCTTCAGACGTAACTTGAATCGATCTTCTGCACGACATATCATAGTGAAACTGGCAAAATACAAGGATAAAGAGAAAATTCTGAAAGCAGCAAGGGATAAACGTGCCCTCACATATAAAGGGAGACCTATAAGACTCGTGACTGATCTCTCTTTTGAAACTTGGCAGGCCAGAAAGGCTTGGCACGATATCTTCAGTGTGCTAAACAGAAAAAATATGCAGCCGAGAATCCTTTATCCAGCAAGTCTGTCATTTAGAATAGAAGGAGAGATAAAGGTCTTCCCAAACAAACAAAAACTGAAGGAATTTGTCACCACGAAACCAGCCCTACAAGAGATCCTAAGGGGGATCCTGTGAGACAAAGTACCAGAGACATCACTACAAGCATAAAACATACAGACATCACAATGACTCTAAACCCGTATCTTTCTATAATAACACTGAATGTAAATGGATTAAATGCACCAACCAAAAGACATAGGCTATCAGAATGGATAAAAAAAACAAGACCCATCTATTTGCTGTCTACAAGAGACTCATTTTAGATCTGAGGACACCTTTAGATTGAGAGTGAGGGGATGGAGAACTATTTATCATGCTATTGGAAGCCAAAAGAAAGCTGGAGTAGCCATACTTATATCAGACAAACTAGACTTTAAATTAAAGGCTGTAACAAGAGATGAAGAAGGGCATTATATAATAATCACAGGGTCTATCCATCAGGAAGAGCTAACAATTATAAATGTATGCGCCGAATACAGGAGCCCCCAAATATATAAAACAATTACTCATAAACATAAGCAACCTTATTGATAAGAATGTGGTAATTGCAGGGGACTTTAACATCCCACTTACAGAAATGGATAGATCATCTAGACACACAGTCAATAAAGAAACAAGGGCCCTGAATGATACATTGGATCGGGTGGACTTAACAGATCTATTTAGAACTCTGCATCCCAAAGCAACAGAATATACTTTCTTCTCGAGTGCACATGGAACATTCTCCAAGATAGATCATATACTGGGTCACAAAACAGCCCTTCATAAGTTTACAAGAATTGAAATTATACCATGCATACTTTCAGACCACAATGCTATGAAGCTTGAAATCAACCACAGGAAAAAGTCTGGAAAACCTCCAAAAGCATGGAGGTTAAAGAACACCCTACTAACGAATGAGTGGGTCAACCAGGCAATTAGAGAAGAAATTAAAAAATATATGGAAACAGGGGGCGCCTGGGTGGCGCAGTCGGTTAAGCGTCCGACTTCAGCCAGGTCATGATCTCGCGGTCCGTGAGTTCGAGCCCCGCGTCAGGCTCTGGGCTGATGGCTCGGAGCCTGGAGCCTGTTTCCGATTCTGTGTCTCCCTCTCTCTCTGCCCCTCCCCCGTTCATGCTCTGTCTCTCTCTGTCCCAAAAATAAATAAAAAACGTTGAAAAAAAATTAAAAAAAAAATATATATGGAAACAAACTAAAATGAAAATACAACAATCCAAACGCTTTGGGACGCAGCGAAGGCAGTCCTGAGAGGAAAATACATTGCAATCCAGGCCTATCTCAAGAAACAAGAAAAATCCCAAATACAAAATCTAACGGCACACCTAAAGGAAATAGAAGCAGAACAGCAAAGGCAGCCTAAACCCAGCAGAAGAAGAGAAATAATAAAGATCAGAGCAGAAATAAACAATATAGAATCTAAAAAAACGGTAGAGCAGATCAACGAAACCAAGAGTTGGTTTTTTGAAAAAATAAACAAAATTGACAAACCTCTAGCCAGGCTTCTCAAAAAGAAAAGGGAGATGACCCAAATAGGTAAAATCATGAATGAAAATGGAATGATTACAACCAATCCCTCAGAGATACAAGCAATTATCAGGGAATACTATGAAAAATTATATGCCAACAAATTGGACAACCTGGAAGAAATGGACAAATTCCTAAACACCCACACTCTTCCAAAACTCAATCAGGAGGAAATAGAAAGCTTGAACAGACCCATAACCAGTGAAGAAATTGAATCAGTTATCAAAAATCTCCCAACAAATAAGAGTCCAGGACCAGATGGCTTCCCAGGGGAGTTCTACCAGACGTTTAAAGCAGAGATAATACCTATCCTTCTCAAGCTATTCCAAGAAATAGAAAGGGAAGGAAAACTTCCAGACTCATTCTATGAAGCCAGTATTACTTTGATTCCTAAACCAGACAGAGACCCAGTAAAAAAAGAGAACTACAGGCCAATATCCCTGATGAATATGGATGCAAAAATTCTCAATAAGATACCAGCAAATCGAATTCAACGGCATATAAAAAGAATTATTCACCATGATCGAGTGGGATTCATTCCTGGGATGCAGGGCTGGCTCAACATTCGCAAATCAATCAATGTGATACATCACATTAACAAAAAAAAAGAGAAGAACCATATGATCCTGCCAATCGATGCAGAAAAGGCCTTTGACAAAATCCAGCACCCTTTCTTAATAAAAACCCTTGAGAAAGTCGGGATAGAAGGAACATACTTAAAGATCATAAAGGCCATTTATGAAAAGCCCACAGCTAACATCATCCTCAACGGGGAAAAACTGAGAGCTTTTTCCCTGAGATCAGGAACACGACAGGGATGCCCACTCTCACTGCTGTTGTTTAACATAGTGCTGGAAGTTCTAGCTTCAGCAGTCAGACAACAAAAGGAAATCAAAGGCATCCAAATTGGCAAAGATGAAGTCAAGCTTTCGCTTTTTGCAGATGACATGATATTATACATGGAAAATCCGATAGACTTCACCAAAAGTCTGCTAGAACTGATACATGAATTCAGCAAAGTTGCAGGATACAAAATCAAGGTACAGAAATCAGTTGCATTCTTATACACTAACAATGAAGCAACAGAAAGACAAATGAAGAAACTGATCCCATTCACAATTGCACCAAGAAGCATAAAATACCTAGGAATAAATCTAACCAAAGATGTAAAAGATCTGTATGCTGAAAACTATAGAAAGCTTATGAAGGAAATTGAAGAAGATATAAAGAAATGGAAAGACATTCCCTGCTCATGGATTGGAAGAATAAATATTGTCAAAATGTCAATACTACCCAAAGCTATCTACACATTCAATGCAATCCCAATCAAAATTGCACCAGCATTCTTCTCGAAACTAGAACAAGCAATCCTAAAATTCATATGGAACCACAAAAGGCCCCAAATAGCCAAAGTAATTTTGAAGAAGAAGACCAAAGCAGGAGGCATCACAATCCCAGACTTTAGCCTCTACTACAAAGCTGTCATCATCAAGACAGCATGGTATTGGCACAAAAACAGACACATAGACCAATGGAATAGAATAGAAACCCCAGAAATAGACCCACAAACGTATGGCCAACTCATCTTTGACAAAGCAGGAAAGAACATCCAATGGAAAAAAGACAGTCTCTTTAACAAATGGTGCTGGGAGAACTGGACAGCAACATGCAGAAGGTTGAAACTAGACCACTTTCTCACACCATTCACAAAAATAAACTCAAAATGGATAAAGGACCTGAATGTGAGACAGGAAACCATCAAAACCTTAGAGGAGAAAGCAGGAAAAGACCTCTCTGACCTCAGCCGTAGCAATCTCTTACTCGGCACATCCCCAAAGGCAAGGGAATTAAAAGCAAAAGTGAATTACTGGGACCTTATGAAGATAAAAAGCTTCTGCACAGCAAAGGAAACAACGAACAAAACTAAAAGGCAACCCACGGAATGGGAAAAGATATTTGCAAATGACATATCGGACAAAGGGCTAGTATCCAAAATCTATAAAGAGCTCACCAAACTCCACACCCGAAAAACAAATAACCCAGTGAAGAAATGGGCAGAAAACATGAATAGACACTTCTCTAAAGAAGACATCTGGATGGCCAACAGGCACATGAAAAGATGTTCAACGTCGCTCCTTATCAGGGAAATACAAATCAAAACCACACTCAGATATCACCTCACGCCAGTCAGAGTGGCCAAAATGAAGAAATCAGGAGACTATAGATGCTGGAGAGGATGTGGAGAAACGGGAACCCTCTTGCACTGTTGGTGGGAATGCAAATTGGTGCAGCCACTCTGGAAAGCAGTGTGGAGGTTCCTCAGAAAATTAAAAATAGACCTACCCTATGACCCAGCAATAGCACTGCTAGGAATTTATCCAAGGGATACAGGAGTACTGATGCATAGGGGCACCTGTACCCCAATGTACCCCAATGTTTATAGCAGCACTCTCAACAATAGCCAAATTATGGAAAGAGCCTAAATGTCCATCAACTGATGAATGGATAAAGAAATTGTGGTTTATATACACAATGGAATACTACGTGGCAATGAGAAAAAATGAAATATGGCCTTTTGTAGCAACGTGGATGGAACTGGAGAGTGTGATGCTAAGTGAAATAAGCCATACAGAGAAAGACAGATACCATATGGTTTCACTCTTATGTGGATCCTGAGAAACGTAGCAGAAACCCATGGGGGAGGGGAAGGAAAAAAAAAAAAAAAAAGAGGTTAGAGTGGGAGAGAGCCAAAGCATAAGAGACTGTTAAAAACTGAGAACAAACTGAGGGTTGATGGGGGGTGGGAGGGAGGGCAGGGTGGGTGATGGGTATTGAGGAGGGCACCTTTTGGGATGAGCACTGGGTGTTGTATGGAAACCAATTTGACAATAAATTTCATATATTAAAAAAAAATAAATAAAAAAAAAAATAAACGAGCCATTAGCTAATCCTGCACCCTCATTTTACCAGTGAAGACTCAGACGTAGAAAGGGGAGGTGACTTGCCCGATGTCACACAGCCAGCTAGTGGCAGTGCTGTCACTGGGGAGAGCAGAGATGTTTTCCCTTCTGTTTCACGGCTCCTCTTGGAAAGCTACCTTGGAGGACAAGAGAATCCTTTGTCCAGGGATGGTCTCCATGTTTTGTGGCTCTGTTGGGAAGGAGGAGAGGCTGAAGGGTAGTGGTCAGGCGTGGCAACAGCCCCCAGGAACTCTCTTGCCAGGGCAGAGGGAGGCCAATTTGGCTGATGTTTGCTGACAGGCTGGCTCAGGAAAATGATTTGAAAAGTTAATACTCGCCATAAAATGAAAAGGAAATCAAGAATCCTGAAAAAAACAAACAAAAAACAAAAAACCCCAAACACAAATAAATCCATGAGGATGGCGTGGGCATTGTGTGTACACTTTCTCTCAACATTAAAGTGGCTTTGAATCAGACCAGGAAGCCCTCACACCTACATTTTGCTTGAGGATTAAAAACTTCCAAGAGAGGTTACTAGTCCAGGGACAGAGGTCTCCCCTTGCAGGTGCACGGCTTAAATGCTTTGCAAAGAAAAGAAAATAAACTCATCGGGATTTGTTTCAAAACTTCCAGGAGAGTTGTCTTGACTGTACAGCATGAATTTTGGAAGCCCAGGTACTTAAAAAGATACTTGTGAAGAGACTGATTTTAAAATCTGAAACTTTGCCTAGTTCTTGGCTTCCCTGAAGTGCCTAGTGGCACTTCGGTGTTTTCTGTTGATTGTAGCATGCACAAATGCATCTGCATTTGTTTTGACTTGTCTGATTTTCTTCCATCCCGGAAGTAGAGCAGACTTCTCTTGGAAATGACATGGGGTAAAGTCTCAAATAATTACCAATTCCAGCTGACACTTGGTGGGATCCTGGAGCACGCTTCTATCTCCTACCTTCTGGAAAGAATATAGGATAGAAGAAATTGATTGAGAACCAGACAAAGAGCTCCTTGTAGATTGTGGCCAGTCAAGAGAATTTCAAGAATATTTGCACGTCGAGTCAGCCCACAGTTGCCTGGTGAGTGGGACGTGATGGATATAAACAGGTAAAAGCTGTGGTCAATACCCAATTAACTATATTTAGCTTTGAAATGTCTTTTGTTTGGTACTGTCTTCTGAATATGAGGGATTTTATGTTTGAAACAATACCCACCCATACCAAGTATATATTCTGTGCCAAACCTGGGGTAAAGCGATTTCACACTGGGGATAGCCTGTCTATTGACTCTATGATTTACTGTCTGAGGGGCTCTTTTCCTTGGAGAGGAACATTCACTACTATCTATCTTTTTACTGATGCTCAATTTGTTAATTTTTTAGATTTTATGAAACAGTAGACAGCTCTTTAATAATTAAACAGTTAATACTCCTCAGAATATTTGTACCTACTTACCATGACTAATCAGTCAAAATTTAGGAGTTTGATATTTTCCCACTCAAACTCAGAAACTTATTTGATTAAACTATTTTAAACAGTTAACTTTCCCAAGTCCAAGGTATCAGAGTCTTTTAAATGCTCTAAAAACCTTAAGAAGGAGATAAAACATGTGGAATACTATGAAGATTACAGACCTTATTCTTGCAATTACAGTACAGATTCCAATGTTTTATTGTTTCTATCCATACCTGTACCCTCATTATCACTCATTTCTTATGCCTTCCCAAGGTAGCAGTAATTTTACCAGAGAAATTTACATGGCAGAATAAACCAGCAGAATTTTGGGTCTGGGCATGGTACCCATTTTCCAAGTTCAGGATGCTTTAAACCAGAGTCTGGTCAGTGGCCCTGACTGTGTCTGCTTTTTTTTTTTTTTTCTTTTTTTTTTTAATTGTTAAAAAAGTTTTGAGAGAGAGAGAGAGACAGAGCAGGAGTGGGGGAGGAGCGGAGAGAGAGGGAGACACAGAATCTGAAGCAGGCTCCAGGCTCCACGCTGTCAGCACAGAGCCTGACGTGGGGTTCGAACTCACGAACTGTGAGATCATGACCTGAGCCGAAGTTGGACGCTCAACTGACTGAGCCACCCAGGCACCCCTGCATCTGCTTTTTAATTTGTTTCTCTCACTAATCATGAGATTGTAGGATTTTAAGGCTTTCAGACTTTTGATGTATGCTGTTTTTTTCACTGTCGTGGTGTATATTGGCCTGGCCAAGTCTTTAAGTAAACATGGAAATATAGTTACAATTTCCTAACATCTCATTATTATTAATAAGTGCATGGAGATGGTTAGCTTCATGTTGTACATTCTCCTCTTTGGGCTACAAGGTGGATGCTGAGATATATACCTTCTAGGTCCCTCCCTGAGGACTCAGGCACTCATTCCCCCAGAGGGCAGGCATGTTGCCTGCTGATGGCTCATAGCAAGGTCCACCCTCAGAAACTGATCTTAGACAAAGGAAGCTGCCTTTCTCCAAGGACATGTTGACGTGGTGGTGCAAATGATTGTGCCCCTTGCCTCAGTATGGGATATGTCTGAAAAGCCATTCCAGTTTGAGAGCTCCCCACGGGATCGGCTTAGACTTTGGCTGCCACCGCATCACATTTCAACACTCCCCTCTGCCCCTTCCTGCCCACTTGCTTTCAGCAGTTGTTCCCAACAGGACACCCCAATAAACTTCCATCTCAAAGTTTGTTTCCGTGAAGCCCATCTGTGAGGGTTGGTGCCAGGTGTAGTCCAGGAAATAGGATCTGGGTGATGATGCCACCAACCAAGTGGCAGTGAGGACCCCATCACCAGTTGTGGCCCCCTGGTGTGCGATATGGTGCAATTGCTAAAATATGGTGGACTGAGATGGGATACTGGCAGAGTGGAATTTACCAGCAGATGCAATATTTCAGTATTTGAGACGTCAGGAAAAGTAAACATTTTTAGGATTATGAAATTGGATGGTAGTTGGTTGGGGGTACCAAGGCCCTGAGAAAATGAAAGACTGAGGGTGATTAATCACCAATTTAAGGTGAAGTGTGAAACGCAGAGGGCCTCCTTGGCAGCACATAAAGAGACTCTCATTTCCTGTAGCCAAAGGGCAGAAAATGCTCAGCATTAGGTTTAGGACTTAATTATAAGGGTGATGGACCTCCAGAAGAGGTTGAATTCTCAAACCTGGCAAGTCTGCTACTCCAAGGTCAGGGTCCTGATGAGAAAGGTGTGGGACTCTGAGACTTGAGATGGGGTCATCTGGGTTAATGTAATTGAAAATTTTAATTCCTACAGTCCCCTGAGCCCTCTAGGCCTGTGGAATGGCCATAGTTCTCACTAATAAAGGCTAGTTCACCCTTTTCTTGAAGACCAGACAGAGGTACTCATCCTGGCCCCCTCCAGGATCCATCTGTATCTCTTCCCCAAACCAATGACTAGAGTTGAGTCACAACGTAACCTGGCCAGAGAAGTGCTGGGCCTGTAAGGGAAAAAAGGAAGTAGCAGTCCTTAGTGAATATGTGGTATCCTGATCGGGAAGAGCTGGGTGGGATGCCGGATCGAGTGGTGGTGACAGTGAAGGGAAATAGAGTGTTGCCTAAAGGAGAGGTTACTGATATGGGGACACTCTCACAGGACACATAATCTGACACCTTGGAAAGAACCTTGGGGGATGGTGCCGATATGCTGCTGGCACATTGCTCTTATACGTTTGAAAAAGTAATGGTCTGTGCTAACTGAAGGAGAAATGCCACAACTGTGTAGCAGATGGTATAGGGATCAAAGAGTCAGAAAAGTGAATGTGCTAGAGATAATATACCAAGTAAGGGTAAAACAAAACAGAACAAAACAAAACAACACTCCCTGCCCCCCCAAACAACTAACTGCATTCCAAGGGAAAGCCAGAAGAATCATCCACTTCACACACACACACACACACACACACACACACACACACGGCAATGAGCTGGCAAGAAGGACGTTCACATCATTGAGAAGTTTGGAGGTGGTGGTGTTCTGCAGGTGCCAGGGCTGACAGCAGACAATGCTGTTAGAGCAATGAGTTCAGCAATGGGGCTGCTAGGATTCACGTGCTGGCACTCAACTATCAGGAAAAAGTGGAGCACCATCTTCATAATTAATGGCAAGGTCAAGGTGTCAGCCGGAAACCTTGACCCACCGAGAGCTGGAGAGATGGTTAGTAAAATACAGTATCCCTACAGGTGAGAGAGAGTGGCAGCCATCAAAGGATTGCTCCATCCATGCAACCAAAAGGTATTGAGGATAGATTATCAGGAGTTTGAGGGAACTACTCCGGTAAAAATTCATGATGTCTCGTGTCCAGTTTCCAGACCTGAGACAGTTTTGGACTCGAAACCTGTTTACTGAAGGAGAGGCAGAGTAATCAGGAGGAAGAAATCTGCAACACCATGGCAGGTGAATATGGTGATAATTCCTCTGGGTAATAATTCATCCAAGGGCCTCCAGTGGTTTTCTCAGCCAACTGTGCATTGGATAAGGGGGCATACCCAAACATTTCAGATACTGTTGGCCGCAGAGTCTGAATTGATGTTAATACCTGGGATCCCTCCCTCTTAGACAGTCCAGGCCCAACTCACAGTATACACTGGGCTCATCCAGAGGTCATTTTCCTGGAACAGACATACTTGGTAGTTTGCAGAAGTGTCATACTTGTTCCTTAGCCTCTAAGCTAAGAGATAGTGCGGTGGAAAAAGCCAAGTGGAAGCCTTTGGAGCTGCTGTCCTCCAAATGACCAAATAGACAGTAACTCTGGTGACCCTCAATGAACTATGCCTCCCAATGTTTACACCTTTGTGTAGTCCCCTCCAACATTGACTCTGAACTTGGGAAAATGGATATGAGTAGGCATGGTACAAGCAAAGGCTTAATAAGAGGTTGCACAGAGGGGCTTGTCCTGGAATGCTTGCTCTTAGAATCCGGCTGCCATATGGAGAAGCTCTAGGTAGCTGCATGACGAGACTACATGGGAAGAGAGGCTCCAGCCTGCCAGCCATCTCTGCCAAGGTGCCAGCCATGTGAGTGTGGCTATCTTGACATTCCAGTTCCAGCTGCCTTCTGACTGCATTTGCATGAGATGCTCCAAGCAAGAACAACAGAAGAATGATCCAATTAAGCCCCTGAATCATGCTAAATAATAAAATAGTTGCTGTATTAAGCCACCACATTTTGTGGTAATTTGTTATTCAGCAACGAGTAAACATAAAGAATATAATGGGGAATGGCGGAGGTTAGTATAACTGATAAAGACCTAAAGCCTCTCAAAGTGCAGAATTTTGAGTGGTGCATTTACTTGTATACTCTCATGGGAAGACAAGTGGTTCAAGGTAAGAATATGAATGAACTCTAGGTGCTTGTGAATGGGTTGACTGGTTGGTCAGAAGCCTGGCAGGAGAAAGATCAGAATGCTGGGGGTAGGAAGGCCTGGGAAAGAGACATGTGGATGGATCTATGGGAGTGGCCACAAAGTGTATCCTGTGAATACTGGAGAACATTTTATTTCCCTGTTCTCACTGGTTCACCTCCATGCTGTATGCAGGAAGTACCATTCTTAAATTTAATGTTGCTCTTGTTTCCTGAGCTTGTTTTTGTCCTGGTTTATACCTTCCTAGGAGCAGGTAAACCATTTATGTCTAAGATGGAAATGACTTTCCTGGTAGCGGGTCTGAGTGTGGTGAGAAAACCCCAAACCTCCCTTCCTATGGGCTGGGGTAGTGTTCAGATGATTACGCAATACATTTTCTGATGTATTGGTTCGAATGCTAAGGTTTGCACATATTGTTGACAAGACTGCTGCAGCCATTAGAATCAATCCTTAACTGTGAAATCTGAACCTTTAATCTAGGAAACATATCCAGAGATGGCCATGGCAGTTCGTATTATTTGAGGTAGAATATCTTATCCTTCCTTTATTAAGAGACTTGAGTAGGTACTTGATGTTGTCTTTAACTGGATTAGGTACTTGGCTGTCTTCCCAGTCCACAATAACATGCTTTCTTAGAGAAGTACACCTTCATTCCCACGGATGCGGTTCTAGAAGCCAGGTTTGTGCTACCTGACGCCTGCCTCTCTGGTCACAGCGGTTTGGACCAGAGGTGGGCACCTGACCCAAGTTGAACCAACCAGACTTTTCTCCTGGGGACTTGGAATTGAGAGTATGGCCCAGGCAGTTTGTGCTGGTCTTTTGCTGAGAGAGGACAGAATCTCGGGAGCTGGGGCACACTCACCTTCTGCTCACACGTGCATGGGGAAGCATCAAAGGCTTGTCTTCAGAGGGAAAAGAGAAACAGATGTGAACAGCTCCAGAGAGCTTTCTTCTTTTGGGGCTTCCACCCTTTTCTGATCCTACCTTTCTTTTGCCTTCTGAGATACTCCTACCTCTTTATAAAGCCTCCTCCTCCCTTTAAGCTAACTTGAGTTATTTTATGTTACTTACAACCTCTTAATCAACAGAGGCTGTTTTGCCTGAACATTCTGCTGGTGCCTGCACATTGCTGCACAGCTCTTCCTGTCTCCTTCTTCCCCTCTCTCCATCCTGCCTCCACTCTCTTTTTGTTTTTGCTTTTAATTCTTCCCCCCAACACTGCATTATGATTGTAAATTAAGGTTACAGAGGATCCCTGTTCCAACTCAAAGCCATTTTCTTGCCAGGAATCCCAGAGCTACAAACCCTCAGCTTTGAAGGGTAAACTAAGCTGAAGGGTATACCTCTCAGAATATAGTTCACAATCTCTTATCTAAAGAAAATATGCAAGGTCATTGTCTTCCCTAAAGGCAGCCTCCTCCTAGTTAAGTACCTATGTCTGGTTCTGTTTGTGTGATCACCAACAGCTCCTTTCAGTGAGAAGGAATAACGGGCACCCAGCAGACAAGGGAAGACAAGAGGGTGTTGTGGCCTTTTACATGAGTTTTTTCATCTTTCTTTATGATTGTTTGATATAAAAGAAGAGAGACTTCATAGTCCCTCCACCTGTCAGTCAAGGAAAATCAAAATGTGACTCATTTGTTTAAATATATTTGATAAGTTTCCTCCAAATTCAAGTACTCTTGCTTGTGTGGCAGAGGGAAAACAACAAAAACCTAGAAATAACAATGATTTTCAGAAATAGGAGAGTGGTTGGATAACTATAACATAGCCACCTTTCAGAAAATTGAGTATTTATTTAAAAAAAATGATTCAGAGCAGCATGTATAATAGTAAGAGCTCTATCTGGGGCAAAGGCTGCTAGTTCCTACCACCATCCTCCAAATAAGTCTACCCCTTTCTGAGACTTTTTAGCTTGGACACATAGTTGCCCAGGGGAAGACTACACTTCCCGGCTTCCCTTGCAGCAAAGTATAGCCGTGTGACCAAGTCCTGGTTAATAAGAAGTGAGGGGATGTTAGGTGGCCAACTTCTGTGTTGTTCTGAAAAGAAGGAAGGGAGTGGGAAAGATCCTTTTTTCCCCTCTTTCCTCCACCGTATTTCCTGGAATGTGGCCATTTTCTGGAATGTGGCTATTTCCTGGAATGTGGCTATTTCCTGGAATGTGGTTAACAGGCCATGTGGATGAATGATACTGCTTGGGGAGGACAGACAACAAGATAGAAAAGGCTTGAATGCCTGGCTCACTGTGTACAGCAGAGTTCCAGAAGGCCCCTGGACCATCTACCTAGGGACTCTGAAGGCAGGAAGAAATGTCTGTCTTCTTAATTTGGATCTGTTATCTGCAGCCAGACTTATAGCCCAATTAATATCTTATCTAAGTAGGAAAAGAAATTCACTTATAATGTGCACAGCATGATGTCATTTAAAAGTGTGAGTGAAAGACTCTATCTTGTACACAGATGCATATATGCTTGTAAATGTTTAAACGATTATAAAGAAAGGTGGGAAAGTAAGTGGCCAAGCTTCTAACTTTGATTTCCTAAGAGGTGGGGTGGGGAGAAAGTATTTAAACTTTTCTTTAACATCTTTTTTTTTTTAACTTATAACAAAAAATTTTTTTTAATCTACAGAAGAAATTATTTCAAGTTTTCCTGAAATTAGCATAGCTAATGCGGAAATATTTATTTAAACCATGCAGTTGAAGGCTTTTGTGGTAAAAGCTCAGGGTCAGAAGCCCAGCCTGTCCTTCTGCTATGGTAGGGCACTCTATCTGAGTGAGAGATTTATGGTTGTGGGTCATTCTTACAAACTTGTTTCTAGGTAGAGGTGCTGCCAGCTCGTTTTATGTATTCGAAAAGGGGAAATGTTGTGTTTTGTATACAGTTGTCTCTCGATTTGCTGCCACTGTGGAACACTTAGAGGAAGAGATGGACAGAATGAGTGAGGAAAATAATTAAGCTGTGGAAAGTCATGTCCCTTAGTAACTTCTAACCAGCTGACCACATGGTCAAAGCTCAGGGTGAGAAGGGGAGTCAGATAGCCCCGAGTTACTGCTTACAACGTACCTACAACAAGTAGTGAGATTTATACATTTGCTGATATGGGCTCAGTTGGAAATGAAAATTGGGAAATCACACGCTTCAGAGTCAGTAACCAACAGCAAAAGCTTTCAAATACCTTTTCCAAGCATTTGTTTAAAAAAAAGAATTGTTTTTTTTTTTGTATTCCACCAAACCTTCCTATTTCTCTAAGCGTGAATGCCACAAGACTACATACAGTTTGACAAAGGTTGAAACTCTGCTATTTATTGAGCATAGGAGCTAATTAAATTTTTCCACTTGGGGGACCTAGGTGCCTCAGTCGGTTAAGTGGCTAACTTCAGCTCGGGTCTTGATCTCATGGTTCATGAGTGTAAGCCCCACATTGGGCTCTCTGCTGTCAGTCTGGAGCCTGCTTTGGATCCTCTGTTCTTCTCTCTCTCTCGCCTCTCTCTGCTCTCTCTTTCTCAAAAATAAATAAACATTAAAAAAAATTTTTTTTTCCATTTGACCAAGGACAGAGAAACCAAGGGTTTTTCATCCCTTGGTAAAGTGGAAAAAAAAATCAGTGAAAACAGAAGGATGTGATGTACATACATTCGGAAAGGCATCTTTTCCAGGATGAAAATGAAGACTATCAAAAAAGTACTAAATAAATTCCAAATGGCATAAACTTAAAAGGCATAAAATTCTTAATTAGACATAGGTGAAGGTTGCCTGGCATAGTAGGAAGAACACGGACTTTGGAATCAGGTAGGTGTGTATTCAAATCATTGATTTTACACTTATATCAGTGTCATAAGATATTAAAATAAAACACTTTTGGTGAGGCTTCAAGACCACGGGATTAACTTATATTTCAAGGTAAGGAGACCATAGTGATGACCTGCAATAAAGTGTTTGAAACCAGTTTTGGGTCCCTTATCCCCTCAGCCATCAAGGGTTTAAAAAGGTTGAATAGAGATTTAAAAAAGATTTTTGTTTGGAAGGGTGGAGCACTTTTCTTTTACCTCAAGCCTGGGGAGAAAGTCTTCAATGGAACCACCAGTGAGTTCGATATTTGTCCCAATGAACCAATGTCTGAGTCATGCCTGAGACAGCAGAAAGGTAGACTGCTGTGGCTTTGCTTTGCTGAGAGAGGAGTGAAAAGGTATTGCTGCAAAGAAGGGGAATTTCACTCCCAAGTTGTCTGGGGCAAAGAATATATGTTTTCTTTTCACCAGGTATTGTTCAGGGCTATTAGAAGACTGGGGAGGGTTGTCTTCGATACCAATCAAGAAGACTGCCTTGAAGGGCAAGGTGACCCGAACAGAGAGTGGTGTTGGGTATCACCGGACCAAGTTTGATGGGAGAGACCAGGGTTGGCGGGGGGGGGGGGTCCTCTGAAGAACCCACAAAAGTGCTCCTCAGAAGAAAGAGTCAGTTCTATACAGCTGCCAGTCCTAGGAAGCACTGGTGTCAGGTGCACCAATGGTGGCAGGTGGGGTACAATTGCTAAAGAAGACTCAAGGTCACCAATGTCAGTGCTGACACATCTATAGTTTATTGCAAGAGAGGATAAAATATAGCACCAGCATTAAAGCAGATATATACATTTCAGCCACAGGTTGTGTCACAGTAAGGAATCAGGAGAGACCAGGAGCAAGCTCTAACTGTCTTCCTTCTGTAAAGGCCATGGCAAGATGCGCTAACTCTCTCAGAGAGGAACCACTATTGTATGCACAGAATACATAGGAATCGGGGAGCCCAAAGTAGTCTCAACCAGAATTTCTTTTCTTTTTTGTGTGTTTTTTTATTTTCATTTTTTAAAATTTACATTAGTTAGCATATAGTGCAACAATGATTTCAGGAGTAGATTCCTTAGTGCGCCTTACCCATTTAGCCCATCCTCCCTCCCTCAACCTCTCCAGTAACCCTCTGTTTGTTCTCCATATTTAAGAGCCTCTTATGTTTTGTCCTCTTCCCTGTTTTTGTATTATTTCTGCTTCTCTTCCCTATGTTCACCTGTTTTGTATCTTAAAGTCCTCATATGGGTGAAGTCATATGACAGTTGTCTTTCTCTGACTAATTTCGCTTAGCATAATACCCTCTAGTTCCATCCACATAGTTGCAAATGGCAAGATTTCATTCTTTTTGATTGCTGAGTTATACTCCATTGTATATATATACCACATCTTCTTTATCCATTCATCCATCGATGGACATTTGGGCTCTTTCCATACTTTGGCTATTGTGGATAGTGCTGCTATAAACATGGGGGTGCATGTGCCCCTTCAAAACAGCATACCTGTATCCCTTGGATAAATGCCTAGTAGTGCAATTGCTGGGTCATAGGGTGGTTCTATTTTTAATTTTTTGAGGAACTTCCATACTGTTTTCCAGAGTGGCTGCACCAGCTTGCATTCCCACCAACAATGCAGAAGAGATCTCTTTCTCTGCATCCTTGCCAACATCTGTTGTTGCCTGAATTGTTAATGTTAACCATTCTGACTGGTGTGAGATGGTAGCTCATTATGGTTTTGATTTGTATTTCCCTGATGATGAGTGATGCTGTGCATTTTTTCATGTGTCGGTTGGCCATCTGAATGTCTTCTTTGGAGAAGTGTCTATTCATATCTGTTGCCCATTTCTTCACCAGATTATTTGTTTTTTGGGTGTTGAGTTTGATAAGTTCTTTATAGATTTTGGATACTAACCCTTTATCTGATATGTCATTTGCAAATATCTTCTCCCATTCTGTCAGTTGCCTTTTAGTTTTGCTGATTGTTTCCTTCGTTGTGCAGAAGCTTTTTATTTTGATGAGGTCCCAATAGTTCATTTTTTCTTTTGTTTCCCTTGCCTCTGGAGATGTGTTGAGTAAGAAGTTGCTGCGGCCAAGATCAAAGAGGTTTTTGCCTGCTTTCTCCTCGAGGATTTTGATGGCTTCCTGTCTTACATTTAGGTCTTTCATCCATTTTGAGTTTATCTTTGTGTCTGGTGTAAGAAAGTGGTCCAGGTTCATTCTTCTGCATGTCGCTGTCCAGTTTTCTCAGCACCACTTGCTGAAGAGACTGTCTTTATTCCATTGGATATTCTTCCCTGCTTTGTCAAAGATTAGGTGGCCATACATTTGTGGGTCCATTTCTGAGTTCTCTAGTCTGTTCCATTGATCTGAGTGTCTGTTTTTGTACCAGTACCATACTGTCTTGATGATTACAGCTTTGTAGTATAGCTTGAAGTCTGGGATTGTGATGCCTCCTGCTTTGGTTTCCTTTTTCAAGATTGCTTTGGCTATTCGGTTGGCCAGAGTTTCTTATAATCTGCTGGTCATGTAGGTATATTTTGGTATGCAACCAGCTCCAATGGCTGAGACTTTTGGGGGTCTCACTAGGACCAGGTGCAAATCATCAACCTCATTCTTATTAAACAATGCTGACAAGTTGGTACCAACCAGCCCAAAACTTGGACACATGGCTATAAAGTGACTATTAACTGTGCCTTGACCAGGATTCAATGCCATGCTGGTGTATATTTCTTTTTTGAGTAAAACAGCTCAGGTGTATTCCAGGCTTGCTGGAATTAATCTTTGTTGTGCACCAACTCATGACAGTACCTGTCTAGTAAGAATGTTTCCACTGCTTATCTCTCCCTACACGCTAAGCCTAGAAGAGGTAGAGAATAGCGGAGGAGAACAGAAGCCCAAGATGAAGAAATAGAAAGAGTAGATCACACCTATTTCCTTCTCAAAGCATGTCTGTCTAAGGGACAGGTAAAAGAGTTCATTCTAAATGGAGTTGAATATTACAACTATTACCTAGGACTAGATATTTTAATTATTGAACTGAGAACATTTTCATGACTACAAGTACCTAAAACGCTTTTTTTTTTTAAATTGGTGATGATTGACCATAAACCCATGAGACTTGCCTTAAATTTCATCTTGTGGGCAGGGGAAAAAATTAGCCCCTCAGAATGGGTTTGAATAAGTAGGAGGAGAAAATGATCAAGCCATTTGTTATTATATCACATGAATTTGGTTCTTTTAACATATTGGTTATATGGGAATATCAGGGGTGCCTGAGTGGCTCAGTCGGTTAAGCCTCCAACTTTGGCTCAGGTCATGATCTCACGGTTCGTGAGTTTGAGCCCCACGTCGGGCTCTGGGCTGACAGCTCAGAGCCTGGAGCCTGCTTCGGATTCTGTGTCTCCCTCTGTCTGCCCCTCTGCTGCTTGCACTCTGTCTCTTGCATTGTCTCAAAAATAAGTAAACATTAAAAAGTTTTTTAAAAAATATGGGAATATCAAAGGTAAAATTGGACAAGTGCCAAGGAATGTCCAAGAAAAATAATCAAATAGATACGTATTTCCCACTCCAAACCCAACTAGAGACAAGGAGTGGAGTGTTTTTGCTTTCCTTATGAAGCATAAGGTTTACTTACATCATTTGGTTTTGTGATGAAGATAAAGGTACCAGTTTTGAGTTTAAGAGCTTGGTTTGCAGGATTAAGAGATATCTGGAACAGCTGGGAAGGTTGCAGGGTTGGTGTGTGAAACTGCTCTTCTAGGCTGTTAAGGCATGTGGCCAGAAGCAAAATGATTCCCTGCCCTCCCCCCTTCCCTGCCTTAGGGTTGGTTTGATTGGGTTCTGTGACTGGATTCTGGTCATCTGATGAGGGCAGAAGTGATATACTACTTGCAGACCTGGCTCTTAAAAACCAAGTGGATGCTCCAGATTTCTCTTTCTCTGCTGCTGTGATGTTTAAAGGTAATGCTTTCTAGATGGAGACAGGACAGAGGAAGTTTTCCTGACCTGTTCAGGGCTTTGTGGGAGCAAGTTCAGCCACAGAAATGTTGGGTTAAACCATAGGTTAAATTATCCTGACTAATACATGGGAAAAGAACTGTGAAGAAAGGAAGGAGCGGACACGTGAAGCAGTTTTCACAGACAGAGGTCTAAAGGTGGAATCAATATTTCTTTTAGATCAATATTTGTTGAAGAGAACAGGGAATAAGGAAAGAAGAAATGACACAAAATAACTCTATCTCGTGGTTGCATTAAAAAAACTTAAAATATATACAGAAATGTACAAACATCATACAGTTTTTGCAAACTGAATGTGCCTGGAATGTGAATACAAACAACCCCAAACATCCAGAGCATTACCAGGATCCCAGAAGCTTTCCTCCTGGACCTTCTCAGTCACAAGCTCGCAGGAGCACCTGCAGGCCTGACCTCTAATGCTGTGGCTACACCTTGACTTCCACTTCACCATGTGACCTGAAAAGGATCTCCCACCCCAGCCTACTTAAGTTTCCATATTACCCAGAAACTCTAGGCTTCTTGAAATTTCTTAATTTTCTAGTTTTCATAACTACTAGAAAAAAAATAAAGACAATGGGGAATTGAATGAAAAAAATTATCAAACTGATTTTAATTCTTGGTGGACTTTAGTTTAATTAATATCAGTTTAATTTTCTTCAAATGAGTATTATACATTTTTGTATGTCCATACAAACTTAAAAAATTAGCTACATATGTTACAAAAAGGATACCTTTTTACATTTTATTTCTTCTTATTTTTTAAATGCTTATTTATTTTTTGAGAGAGTGAGTGTGAGTAGGGGAGGGACAGAGAAAAAGGGATACAGAGAATCCAAAGCAGGCTCCACATTGTCAGCACAGAGTCTGATGTGGGGCTCGAACCCATGAACCATGGGATCATGACCTGAGCCAAAGTCAGACGCTCAACCGACTGAGCCACCTAGGCACCCTTCCTTATTATATTTTAAAAGAGATTTTACAACGCAAGTTGTATAGTCATAATCCAGTATAATTAAAAATAAATACTGGTGAAAACAAAACAACACAAGAAAGCAAATACTGGAGAGTAACCAAAATATTGCTATGTGGAGAATAAGAATAAACAGAAAATACTTGGTGCAATCAAAAGTAAAAACTGTAATTTACAATCTATGTAAAAGCAATAAAAAATAGCTTTATACTTAGACCTCATTTCAAAAGATGTTCTCATAGAAAAAGTCACAGCCTCAAGTATCTTCATTAATACAGAAGGACTAAAAATAAACATATTACCTCTCTTTAAAAAGGGGGAACCCCCCCCCAATTAACCTAAATAAACCAGGAAGTGAGAATTACCATATTTCATGGTTTCTAAGACCCATTTTATTTTTTCTTTTGACATCTCGGAAATCAGAGTGCGTCCTCAATTTCTGTTGACCATGTAGCAGGGTGACCTTGTTATTGCTCGTGCATGTAAGAACTTGGCTGTTCTTTCTGGTAGCATGATGGCAATCCCTTGGTGTGTCAGTCAAAAAACCATTTAAACACTATTTGAGGAAGGGATATGAATACTGTTTCATGACTGAATATTTTGAATGACACTTTCAGTAACAGAGAACTACAGCAAAACTTGTAGAACAAGTATCAGCAATTTGGGAGATCACTCTTTTAAAAAATGCAGTGTCATCAGCACAGAGGACAGTATTGTATGGGAAAATGGTAACATTAATGAGTGAGTGGATAGTGATTTAAAAGAGTTGGGTTCTCGGGGAGAAGACATCTTAGAAATCTCTTAAGCAATTCTGTATTTTCCTTTTATGGATACACAAGAGAAATATGATTAAAATTTATGCCTCATGAGTTTCAAAAACTCTTCCAATAAGTACGAAATAATATTCTAAGTGATAAGAAGGCCTTATGTCCTAAATTATGTGAAAGTGTTTTATTTTTCTTAGTGGTGTCCAAAATAATGATGAAATGTGGTAACACAGCCAATAGAAAATGAAAAGAGTAGAATGTACAAATAAATATAAAAACTAGATTTTTGGGCGCCTGGGTGGCTCAGTCAGTTAAGTGTCAGACTTTGGCTCAGTCATGATCTCAATGGTTTGTGAGTTTGAGTCCTGCATTGGGCTCTGTGCTGACAGCTCAGTGCCTGGAGCCTGCTTCGGATTCTGTGTCTCCCTCTCTCTCTCTGCCCCTCCCTCACTCATTCACTGTCTCTCTCTCTCAAGAATAATAAACATTAAAAAAAATTAAAAAGACTAGATTTTTGAAAAGATTAATAATGTTTACATAAACTCTTCATGAGCCTGATTAAGAAAAAAAGTGTGAGAGCAAAAATATATAAGATCAGGAGTAAGAAAAGAGACAGGGTTACAGACAATGCAGATTAAAACGGTAAGAGAATGGCATATGCAACTCATCAGCAAACAATGTGAAAATCAAGAAAAGGGGCTGGTGAACTTTTTCTACAGAAGGCTAGGCAGTAAATATTTTAGGCTTTCCAAGTGAAGAGGTAAATCAAGGGTATTATGTAGGTATTTAAATAACCATTTAAAAATTTATAAACCATTCTTAGCTCAATGACTGTAGAAAAATAGATGGCGGGCCAGATTTGGCCCATGAACATTATTTGCTGACCTGAACTAGAAGAAAATGATGGTTTCCCAGACAAATACAATTTCCAAATACGACCCAAAAAAGATTGGGTAATTTGAACAGAACAATTATTGTGGAAGAAATTAGAACAACACTTAAAGATCTACTAATATAAAAGACACCAGGGTCGGATGATTTCAACAGTTGAAAAATATTTAACCTTTAAAGAACAATAATGCCAAGGTTATTTCTGACCATAGAAAACTGTTACAGATCATACATAGAAAAGAGATGGAAATCTCCGAAATTCATTTAGTGAAGTCACCATAGTGGTAATATCAAACTCAGTTTTTTAAAAATTTTATTTATTTTTTATTTAAAAAAATGTTTTTAATGTTTATTTACTTTTGAGAGAGAGAAAGAGATAGCGTGAGTTAGGGAGGGGCAGAGAGAGAGAGGGAGACACAGAATCTGAAGCAGGCTCCAGGCTCTGAGTTGTCAGCACAGAGCCCCATGCAGGACTCCAACCTATGAACTGTGAGATCATGACCTAAGCCGAAGTGTGACGCTTAACCAACTGAGCCACCCAGGCACCCAGAAACTCAGTTGTTGCGCAGCTAGTATGCAAAACATATAGACAAACAGTACTTACAGATATAGCTGAGAAAATCAAAAATGAAATATTAGCAAAAGAATACAGCAAAGTATCAAATGAATGGCATATTTCAACCAAGTAGGAAAGGCAAGGGTAGTTAGATATCAGGAAATCTATCAGTATAATTTATCAGATCAACAAATTAAGAGGAAAACCATGTGATCAGAGCAATAGATGCTAAAAGGACATTTTCTAAAGAGTATTTTAAAAGGGTTTCAAAAAAAGAAAAAAAAACCCACCAAAAACCAAAAAAACAAAACAAACTGGCAGTTATTCCTACAAAAACACTCTAAATAAATGGCAATAAAAGGAGGCTTTTATCATTTAGTTATGATTAAGACTATTTTTCAAACCAAGATAGGAAATGGGGCACCTGGGTGGCTCAGTTGGTTAAACGTCTGACTCTTGATTTCAGCTCAGGTCATGATCTCAGGGTTCAAGAGATCAAGCCCTGTGTGGGGCTGCCTGCTGAGTGTGGAGCCTGCTTGGGATGCTCTCTCTCCCTCTCTCTGCCCCTCCCCATGCTTGGACTCTCTGAAAACAAACAAAAAAATAAACATTTAGAATTATATTTCTAAAAAACAGAAACAAAACAAAACAAAAACAAAACAGGAAACATCGTTCTAAGTCCCGAAATGATAAAGCCAAGTCAATGAAATTCAGAAACAAGATGCCAAAACTTACCTCTATTATTGAATATTATTTTGGAAATTGTATTGGATGTACTAAGATAAAATAATATGTTTAAATATTGGAGAAAAAAGAACTAAATTGATCATATTATTTCAAACCTAAAAAACCAAGAAATTCTAGTTTTAAAAATTTCTAGAACAAATAAGAGCATTTGGTAATGCTGGACACAAGCTTTTTTTTATTCCAGAAATAAGGACCTAGAAATGGAAATGAGAAAACATTCTGTTTATAACACTAACAAAAAATTTAAAATATGGATAAGAAAAGGACAGAATCTATGTACATGGAATAAATGACAATGTGAGATGGAAGGATATAAATTAGCTGAATAAATGAAAAAACACATCATGTTCTTGGATGGAAGAGTTAGTATCATATAAAATCAATTATGTCACTATTAATATATCAGTGCAATTCGAATTCGAATTCCAATGAAGGCTTTTGGGAGGAAAATCGATTACAATGATCTTAAATTTCATATGGAGGAAAAAAGTGCCTATGAATAGCCGGGAAAAGTGTAAAGGGAAGCAGAGCAGGGCGGCATCTATTTTACTAGGTATTAAAACACGAAAAAGCCACCATAATAAATCAATATGATACAAGCAACAGGACAGCTGTATAGATCAGAGCACAGATGGACAATTCAGAAATAGATCCTAGTTTAAATGAGAATTTTATATATGAAAATGTGGTATTTCGACATAGTGGAAGAAGAGAGATTTATTTAATAAATAACGTGAGCACAACAGGCTATCTGTCTGGAAGAAAATTAAAGAGGACTCTCATCTAGTATCTTTTATAAAAATAAATTCCAAATAGGTTAAAGGAATGAGGTTTGTAGGGTCTCTTTAAACTGATGGATCTCACTGTTGGAAATCATGCTTTGACTACCCCATCTCTGTCGCCCTGTCCAAAATCCTCTCAGGATGAAGGGAAGCTGGGGGCCGAGGTGGGGCCTCTGTTGCAGCTGCCTTGTTGCGAGGGAGCTTGGAGGTGAGGCTTTAGACACGATGCGGGAAGACAAGGAGAACAGATATTGAGTTGGAGCTAGTGTGTCTGTCCACTTAAGAAAACCAGTTGGGGGGCGGGTGGACAGAGAGAGAGCGCGCAAGAGAGTGTTAGTTTATGTTGGTGTGTGTAACCCTCCAAGCTTTCTAGAATAGCTTTTACACAGGAAGAAAAAAAATGTAATTACTGCTGCCTCTTTCTTCATACTTAAGTACTTTGGAAAAAATAAGGAATGAAAGCCAGAAAAGTAAGCAGAAGGCTGACTGCTTTCTTCACTCATTAAAAAAAAAAAATTTTTTTTTAATGTTTATTTTTGAAGGAGAGCGAGAGAGGGGTGGGGAGGAGAGAGAGGGAGACACAGAATCTGAAGCAGGCTCCAGGCTCTGAGCTGTTAGCACACAGCTTGGTGTGGGACTCGAACTCAACAACTGTGAGATCATGACCTGAGCCGAAATCAAAAGTTGCACACTTAACCGACTGAGCCACCGAGGCACCCCTCTTCACTCATTTTTAAGGGACACCAAAGACAGGTGTGGGGGTCATTCAGCATTTCCCCAGCAGCCTGCAGAGGAGGACCCTTGGGTAGGGGTGCTTGGAAGTGAGCATTTTAGGCCCAGTGGATAATTGCTTTTGAAGGAAATCCTATTCCCAGTGCTTCTGGCATCCCAGCCTGAGAGACAGCCAGGCACAGAGGTCACCTTAGAAAAGCAGTGGGCTTAGGGAGGAGACAGGACAAGACGCTGCCTGAGCAACACCATCAGGGAGAGGCCGGTTGTGGCTCCTGATGACACAGAGGGAGGAAAGGAGTTCTCTGCTGCGCTGGCCAGGGATGTGAAGGACATTTAAGCTTGGAGCCCAAGGTGAAGCACTGTTGTAGCCACAGCTATCGTCTGAAGGACTTGGAGGGGTTGGGGAGGACAGGGATAGGAGGGGTCCCCAGATTCCAGATAACTCTACCCTAGGCCAGAGAGGTGTTTATGTAAGGGCTGGTACATGAACACAGAGACAAAGCACATTTAGCACTGTCGGGGTTCTCTGCCAAAGCCAGTGCCTGGGTGGGGACCCTGTCCCCAGGTAGTGACAGAGAGGCAGAGCATGAACAGCACAGCCCCTTGTCTCTGGCTCTCACCTACCATGCCAGCTTGGAGAGCTTCCCAAATATGAAGTGGTCAGGGTAGCAGGCCCCCAGGAATGGTATCAGAAGGAAGGAGTATGGTTTTGGGCTTGAATCCCAAGTGACCTGCTCTCTAACTGGCCATCTGGTCATGGGCAGGTGGCCAGGTGCTCTGAGCCTTGGTTTCATTGCTGTTAACATGAGAACTAAGGGACATGATGGGGCTGTCAGGAGGTTCAACAGAAATGAATTAGATAGCACTTTGCATAGTCTGCCATAAAGTAGGCACTTAATAAGAATTTTCTTCATTCTCTCTGAGGAAGCAATCGTGGCCTCCCATGGTATGATGGAGGCCTCTCTTTAGTCAGGTCGCCTGGCCCTGCCTCAGAAGGGTGGGGTGAGTGTGGTTTAGTGAGCTGTTTCAAGGTATATTGTTATCTGCTGGTTTATCTAACTTGTTTGCTATTGCATCCCTTTGTCTAGAATAGTGCCTGGCACATGGTGGATGGTCAATACAAGTGTTCAGTGAGCGAATTAATTTGTTTCTTTTATCATTAGGCTGCTTTGAATGAAACCCTAGAAATTCCATAATTTTCACCCAGACCATTTTTGTCGCCTGGGGATCTATCTTCCTTTCAGTTAGTTTTTCACAAAGAACTGACACTTTCTTTTTTAAAAAATGTTTTATTTATCTTTGAGAGAGAGCGAGAGACCACAAGCAGGGGAGGAGCAGGGAGAGGCGAGAGAGAGAGAGAGGGAGAGAGAAAGAAAGAGACAGAGGATACGAAGTGGGCTCTGTGCTGACAGGAGCAAGCCCAATGCAGGGCTCAAACTTATGAACTGTGAGATCATGACCTGAGCTAATGGATGCTCAGTCGACTGAGCCACCCATGCGCCCCAGAACTGACACTTTCTATGGTCAGTACCAGGTCTCAGATCTCACATAACATTACATGTATTAATATATACCCCAACCAAAGTCTGCATTAAAAAATAAATATTTTACTGGTATATTAATAAAAAGATTTCTGCCTGATGTTTTAGAAATTACTGGGTACTGGAAACATACTTAATTTACTAGGATTTCTTTGCAATCATTATGCCTACTCAGGAGTTTTTGCAAGGTGAGCAAAACTCACTTACAAGTGGTTTTTTGATGTGATGAAATTTTTATGAATGCTAGACTCAACAATTAATGAGATTAAAATAATATTGTATTTTGGCAATAAACATTTATTTATTTATATTTTGCTGGCTTCTTTTCATATTTGGGAGCCCATGATTTTACATTCTGGCCTCAAACATTTTTGTAGATCTCTGAAGAACTTCCAGGACACAGGCCCTGGACCTAGAGTGCCTGATGGAGAAGATGGTCTCATAGGATCATAGACTCTGCACATTTGTAACTTATCAGGAGTGGGTCTAGGTGCTGTCTGAAAGAGACAAAGGACATTTTAGGAGATTGTCTTTTAGCTCTGGCCTCCACTCCATTCAGCCCTGATTCTCCTTTTAATGTCTCATCCCCCCTACCCGCCCCATCTTCTTTTGGTTTTCACTGTCTGCACTCATTGAAACCTGTCAGTTGCATCACCTGCCCTCAAGGCCACAATTCCTGGCTAATTGGGCACAATGATCTGCATTATTTTTTTAATGTTTTTTTTTTTTTAATTTATTTTTGAGACAGGGAGAGACAGAACATGAACAGGGGAGGGTCAGAGAGAGGGAGACACAGAATCTGAAACAGGCTCCAGGCTCTGAGCTGTCAGCACAGAGCCTGACGCGGGGCTCGAACTCACGGACCTCGAGATCATGACCTGAGCCGAAGTCGGCCGCTTAACCGACTGAGCCACCCAGGCGCCCCAATGATCTGCATTATTAAATAGTTGCAGTGCTGGGCTAAGTCATTCATTTTTGTACTCCTTCACAAAGGAGGGTTAGCAAATGTGAGTTGAAGGTAAGAAATGGTGGATGGGTTCTTTGCAGTAACTAGAAGGCATCTTCCCTTCCCAGGTAACATGGCTAGTTACAAGGCCTTCTGGTGAAAGTGCTCCTGTATGGAAATTCCTTCAGTGTCTCTCCTCCAGTCTTGTCCCTATTCAGAGAGTGGACAATAGAATGAGGGGGAGAGGAATGAAGATCACACATCTGAGATCTGATTATACAACTGCCTTTTCAGTCTTGCCACTCAGATTATGCTTTGAGGATAAGCAGCATCTGTATCACCCGGGGGCTTGTTTGAAATACAGAACCCCAGGCTCCACCACAGGCCTGCTGAGTCAGAAGCTGCATTTGAACAGTCTCTAGGTAAGTTTGTGTGAACATTAAGGTTTGAGAAACCCTGTACCAGACATCATCACCTGGATGTCCCTTAAGTACTCAGTGTCCACTGGTATGAATCGAACCCGCTCATCTGCCCCCACAACTTGTCTTGCTCCTGACGTTTCTTTCTTTATCTGGCTTTATGGGGTATCTTAAATATAATTTCATCACAGGACTTGTGTATTGTGTATTATGTTTTATTTTTACTGCATTCTCCCTGTTATATTATAAGCTTCTCGAAGACAGGTATTAAGTCTATTCAGTTTCTATCACCAGCAACTTTCAGTGAGACTGAAGCAAGCATTGACTTCTCTATACCTCAGTTTCCTCATCTGTATGCAGGGTCTTCATCTCAAAGAGTCCTTCCAACCCTAACATTCTGTGATTGCATGATGTGCCTAAAAGAATCAGAAGTGCGAGGTTGAAGCACCTTGAAAGTCACCTAACTCAACAACTTCCTTTCCCTATCTTGCCCCATGATACTCTTGCTAAAGGTAAGCCCCTCAGCCACATCTGCCTCAAGTAATGGTCCAGCTTAAGCATAGCCATCTCTAGTAACAGAGAATTTAGGACCTCCGCATCAGTATATTCTATTTTCAGAAGACTCTACATTTTTAGAAACATATTCTTATATTTTTGACACTTCATAGTTAAACTAAAAGAGAATGGATATTGGGATAAGATAGAACTGGTCTCCAGTTCCATGAGAGCCACTAACTAACCGTGTAAGTTGGACAGACTCTAAGATGACTTTGTGACCTCTGCCTTCTGGTGTTCATGTCCCTGTGTAATTCTCTTCCCTTGAGTATAGGTGAGTCCTGTGACTTAGTTCTAGCCAATAGAATACAATAGAATTACACTATGTGGCAAAGGTGATGTCACTCCCACAATTATAAAAGATTCCATGTCCCTAACAGACTGTCTTGCTATCTCCAAGGCTGGCTTTGAAGAAGCAAGCTGTCATTAATTTTATAGCCACAAGGAAACAAATTCTGCCATCAGCCTGAGGGAAATTGGAAGGGGAAACTTCTCCAGTCAAGCCTCTACATGAGAACCCACCTCTGACTGACACCTTGATTTCAGCTTTGCAGCGGACCCAGTAGGCCTTTCTTGGCCTCTTGACTCTCAGAAGCTGTGCAATAATAAATATGTGTTGCTTTAAGCTGTTATTCATATTTCAAGAAGTGTGGAAGGGAGGGAGGTATCATGGCAGTAGTAGGGAAGTAGGGGTGGATCAATTATGTGACTTTGGGTGCAAGTGATAGAAGATTCAACTACTGACAGTGGATTGAATAATAAAGATGTTTAATATCCCATATAAGCAGTGAAACTAGCCAGAAACCAGTCTTTAGGCTTGCTTAAGAAAGTAGTTCAGTGATGTCATCAAGGATTTATGCCGTCTCCATCTTCTGTCTCTGTCATCTTCAGTGTGTGTCTTTGTCTCTCAGTTGCTTCCTCATGGTTGCAAGATGGCTGCAGTAGTTCCAGGCATCACCAAGCCCAGCGTTGGAAAAGACACCTTATTTTTTCCTTCTCATGCATCTTTGTTTTTAAGATCCCACCCTCCCTCTTCCCTTCCTTCATATCTCATTGGCCGAAACTGTATTACATGCTACCCCTAAAATAACCAATGGAAAGAGAAGAGACCATCATGTTGTGATTGGTTAATGAAAATTCTCTGGGGTAGAGGAGAACCAGGTCTCCTCTGAAGTACAAGTCTCCCTAATCCTTGAATCAACTCAGGGTTCTGTTAGCAGGGGAAATAGGGTATGAGATGGCAACTGATGACATCTGCGATAGGGTGGGTGATGCCTTTGGGTACTGAGGCCTAGCTCTGTTTCAAATCCAAGTCTGAAAGTGGCTACTGTTTCTTGGATGTAGACTGACCCTTTACAAATTCTCAGGCACTTTAATGGGTAGCTGTGGGTTTTATTGGTTGAAAGTTATTCTGGACATACTAGATTTCATCAGACCTAAGAAACCACACAGTATAAGATTCACCATTATTTTATGAATTTCTAAGATTAAAAAAGTGGTTTTAAACTCTGACATAATGTCCTAGAAGTAGTTGTATGTGGCCCTTGCATCTGTAACACTAACCCTTTGCTACTCTGAAATTTCTTTCGTCTCTTCCAAGGGATTCTGCTGTTACTACTGCTTTCAGTTGCATTGTTGGTGTGGGGCAAATATAACTGCTTCATTTCTCGTGGATTTCTTCTTTTTTTGGGTCTTGAAAGCAGTTGGTTGTTGCTTTGGGAGAAAGTATGGAATTGCAGTTGTTCCTATAACAACAAATATTTGCTTCACAAATGTCAATTTACACCCCACTCCTCTGTTTCTTTATGCACACACAATAGCTCATTATTTGAATGCCAAAATGTAGGATAATCTTTTGAGAGACTTTTAAATGGCATTGAACCTCAACACCCGTCCTTGCAACCACATATTGAACTCAGCTGAAATTCAGATGACAATATAAACAGCTGTGACCAAGTTTGCCATGCAGAGGCAATGACAACTATACCATGATTGCCTTGATTCTGAGGCACATTTTGATTTGAAAGATGCTAAAACGTGGGAGGAAAAAGGCATGTCTTAGAATGGATGAAATATGGTACATCTAAATAGTGCAATAGTCTTTGGCTTAATCAAAACTATTGATGGCTTCATGTTCCTCATTAACGTCCAAGAGAGTGCAGGCTCTGCAATATACTAAAAATGCAGGGAAAAGCTGGTCAGTCGTGGCTTGAATGGTTCTAATTACATCGGAGAGATGTGGAGCAAGGCTCTTTGCTGAGCTGGCTGTTCAACATGAGTGGTCACCACCGGTGCTTATGATTTTCTCATTGCTAATTGGACAAATGCTTGTGTCGTCTGTCACTTCCTGAATCTGTTTTCTGCTTCACTGCACTCTTCACCAAGGCAATAAGATACAGCTAGAAATGAAGAGTGAAGAGGCATATGTGTGCACGGACACACACACACACACACACACACACACACACACACAAGAGTGACAGAGACAGACGAGAGAGGCAGAGAAAGAGACAGAGAGAGGAGCTTGCCAGTCTTGAGTTTAGTGAAGAAAATCACTCGCTGTAAAAGGTTGGTTCCTGAAATGCCGAGATCCAGTCAGCCATGTGAAATCAGAAAGAAACCACAGCCCTTAGTGGGGCTCTGTGGATGGGGCTTCTGGGCATAGTCTCCCTCAAGGACCCTCTCTCGAGATGAGTGTGGGCTCCTGCTGTGCCTGCATCTGAACGCTGCAAATCCTGGAAAACAAAACCAGGTTCAAGACCAGACTGCTCTGCGTGCAGATACAGGTTTCCAGAGGAAAAACAAAGAAAGAAGAAAAAAAAAAGTGTGAGAACCATCTTATCTGATGTCAAGTGAACAGCACTTTCTTTTTTGATGGTTTGCTGCAGAAAAGAACACTTTTTTGGCAAAACTCCACTCTGCCTTGAAGTTGGCTGTTCTTCAGAATCCTGGTCCCTGGCCCACCCACCCTGCATGACTATTTGCTGCGTTGCACGAACTATACTAAAATGGCAGCATGTGCTTGTCAGATGCAGGAAGGGAGGACTGGAGTCACAAACATCTCTCTGATCCCCGTGGTCCCCTTTTGTCCCCAGCACAGGCAAGTTGAGGCTGAGGCAGTTGGTGATGTGATTTTAGTAAACCCCATCTTTCTTCATGCTTCTCCTAGCCCTGAAATCATTGCTTATTCTTCTAACGTTTGTGCTTTTTAAATTTTACCTCTTGCCTTGGTAGAGTGGAGGAAAAG
The DNA here is from genome assembly GCF_023721935.1 of Panthera uncia. Classification (NCBI taxonomy): domain Eukaryota; kingdom Metazoa; phylum Chordata; class Mammalia; order Carnivora; family Felidae; genus Panthera; species Panthera uncia. The sequence goes on along the minus strand of NC_064810.1, from coordinate 117,852,194 downwards.
AAAACTTCTTTCTTTTTTGCGAATAGTGTGTGGTATTAGACCACCACACATTGGTGAGAGGTTCGAATCTGATAGAACGAGGTTCAAAACCTGGCTCCTTCACATACTGATGTATTACCCAGGGTGAGATTGTTAACCTCTATAAATCCAGGCCTGCTTATCTGAAAAATGAAGGTCATAATGCGAAACACCTCCCTGATTGTTTGAGGATGAAATGAGATCCCTCATGCACAGTCATGGCTGCCTGGCACCTGCTAAGTGTCCGAGAAATGGTAGCCAACACTGCTATGTTCTGTTTATGCATTTTGAGGGGGTTTAAGTTCATTATTAGCCTTTACCAATTCCATTACTGTCAACCCCTATGTTCCCAAAGGGAGGATCTGGCCCTTGACCTTGTTTGGTTCTCACAACACTCTTTCTATGGGCGATTGATTGCACCTCCCTCCATCTTGTGTCTTCTAGTTTTCTGTTTCTCCTGTTGGTCAAGCCTCTCTTCCCAGCCCCAGATGTCCCCAGTCTCCGGCTGGCAAGACCCAGCTTGCAACTAATACTGAAACTGAACTCAGTGTCTTCTCCCCAAATGTGCTTTTCCTCTGAGGTTTCTCTCTCACACTGGCTCCCAGGCGCCCCACACAGAACTGCAGCTCATCCCAGCCCCACTTTCTCTCTGACTCTTCACTTCCAGGGATTCACCAACACTCCTCTGCCCCCTATGCTCTGTCCCCTCATTCCTGTCCCAGTGCCCGTGGACTTCTGTAGTTTTACTGTGATAAGCATTCCTAACAGGCCTTGTTTCCATTTTCTCCATCTACCAATCCATCCTTCCCTCTGTTGCTCTTATCTATTTACATTCCTCTTTAAAAACTGTTTGTGGTTCCACGCCATCCTCAGTGTAAAATCCAAACTCCTTAACAGGGCCTGCAAAACCCTTCCTGATTTGATCCACCCCTCTTATTCCTACAAAGGGACTTTTCCCTTTGTTTTCAAATTCCTCACACTCCAGCCATATGGGAATGCTTGGAACACTCTTCCTTTTTTTTTTTTTTTTTTTTTTTTTTTTATTTATTTTGAGAGAGAGACAGAGACTGTGTGTGCATGCTTGCCTGAGAGCAGGGGAGAGGCAGAGGGAGAGAGAATCTTAAGCAGGCTCCATCCAAGCCCAGCACAGAGCCCGACATGGGGCTCGACCCCATGAACCCTGAGATCATGACCTGAGCTGAAACTAAGAATCGGACACTTAGACTCAGCCACCCAGGCACCCCTTGAATACTTTTTCTGATCAATGGGAATCTCCTGAACTTTGCATAAATTCTTCCCTCTGTCTGGAATGCAATCTTCCTAATTTTTTCTTTGGGTTATTAATTTCATTGGGTGATTCATTTCAGCTCAGTTGACTCCCATAAAGCCCTTCTTGACTGTACTCTCAAATATGGGTTAGGTTCCCTTCCATTGCACTTCATTCCTTATGCATTCCTTAATCGTAACTCTTACCACACTCCTTAAATGAAGGGAATTTATTTTTAAGCTCTGTATCCACCATACTTAGCATTAAGCCTAGCACATGATAGAAATACAGTATGTTTTCTGAAAGAGTGAATAGAAGAAGGAAGGAAGGAATAGATCATTTTGATGGTAATAAATCTAGAAAGTACACGGTCCTTTGAGACTCGATGCAACATCTCAGTACTTGCCACAGCAGACTTTATATTGGGATATAAATTGCCTGTGTTCCCTCTCAGTTGTCTGCACATGAACAGAACCCCACTGTGCTCTCCAGAATCAAATATCATTACCTTCTAGGGCCAGGTTCCGGGCGTGGGAGGGATGAATCAGCCGGCTTGCAAGTTCTGTCCTTCTGACAATGGAGGTCACATAAAGAGTTTAAGTCCACCTTAGCCACTTGACCTAGAAGTACTGAACACTCTGAGAGAATAAATGCCAAGATGCATCAGTACATCAGTCCTGATTCCAGCCTTTCTCATTGGATACTGTTCAGTTTTTATTTTCAAGCGGCCTTTTAATGGTTAATAACCTCTCTTCTGTCTCACTTTCTATCATTATTTCCTGTTTCTCTGTAACAAAAGAGAGATTTTGACAACACATGAATATATCTGTAGATCTGGGGTGCTCTTTTAAAGCTTGTGGGTTTTTATGTTTTTCATCAGATTGTCGAGACTTCTGAATCTCTAATTTACCCTGAATGTATGCCAGTTCTGAGCGGCTCTGATCAACTTAATTTTCAAAGCGTTTATCTTCCACACACGGAAGGGGTTTGAACAGTTCCTTTACTGGTCTGTGCACTTTTGGTACTTTTGTCCCTTATTTCTGGGAATAGTGGACTAAAGGGATAGGGAGCCGGCAAAGTTGGAATTTATTAGGAGGACTTGCCCCTCTCTAGATCATTAACAACTTCTATGAAAAAGAAGTCATTAAACGAAAAACTTCCTGGTTTTTTTTTTTTGTTGTTGTTCAGCCATTACAGATCAAAAGCTGATTTCAGATGAGGGCTAATGCCTTTTATTTCTATATAAAGGATCTTTTAAGTGCCAAGAAGGCCATGCCCATTCCTCAAGTGGGTAAGCTTGACAAGGGAGGTTACTAGATTGAGCCAAGGTCACACAGCAAGTTAAGTGTCAGAGTCTGGGAAGAATAAACACCCAGGCCCTGACATGCTGTCACTGCAAAATTTTGCCAAGTATACCCTAATGGTCTGATATTTTATAGCTTAGGTGACAAACTTCCTTTATCAGTTACTGTCTTCCTTTGTGACTAGACAGTTTTTTTTTTTTTTTTTTTTTTTTTTTTTCTCATAAGCCCAGGAGATTTGGCCTCCTTTAAAGCTGACCTCAGGATCCTTTAATTCACAAGCTTGTCATCCTCAGGTACTCAAGACACAATGAATGGGACACACAGTTCCTAGGAGGCTTGCAGACGTCTTTTCCCAGGTGACACCAGCCTGCGGACGAATCAGAAATGATGTCCTGGACTGATGCCCTGAGAATCCCACCATCCTCCCTGCTGTATAGATCTTGGCTGCACGTTTAAAAGACAATCCCAGAACGTAGGCCCCAACCTCAGAGATTTGTATTTAATTGGTTTGGGATGAGGCTCAGGCATGGTTATTTAAAAAAGAAATCTCTTTGAATGATTTTAATGTATGACCAGGGTGAAGAACCAATATTCTTGTCTACCTTGCTGATTTGGTGCAGAATCACTTCATCCTTAAAAGCAGGCTTTGTAGAGCCATGGCCAAACAGGTCAGAACTACACTCTATTTTTAATTTAAGCCACATTTACTGTACTCTGCAGATGCTGAAGAAAGCTGGCTTATCCTAGCGAGTCACAGGCTAATGATATAACTTCTCTGTAAGGCGGCCCAGACAAATGAAGCAAACTCAATCTCTCATCTTCTAAAGCAGCTGGATGGGTAGAGCATGAATGGAACAGGCTGGCATGCCTTTGGAGTGAGGAAAATTGTGTCTCTTGAACCTGTCAGAAGTTCTTGAAATAAAGCAGTGGATAAAAGGGACCAGTGGCTATAATTTATTTAGGTTTTTTTTTTTTTTTCTTTTTATCAGAAGCCTTTGATAAGTTCTTCATAAGAAGAACTTACAGCTTGTTCTGGTAACTGGGGAGCTTGTAACTGGGGAGGAAACTAGAAAACTGCCAGGGACTGAGGACTGATCAGGAGATGAGACAGCCCAAATTAGGAACAAATGGCCATTTTTCAGTGTAGCCAACTTTGGCAGGAACCTGCACAGTGATCTGATGAACAAACCTTGTGAGTTTTAAAGTTCTTTTTTGTTTTCATTACCCAATTTCATAGCACCCTTTGAGAAACAAGGCTCCTTAAGCAAATGGGGTTAATAAACCAGCTTTCTGCCCTCCTTCTTGTCCATGATGGCTTGTCCAAAACAGAGCAGCAAGGTTGGGTGGCTATTTGCCTGGCTTTAACCTCAGTTCTTGGTTTATATTATGAAAATGTAAGATCTTCTAAAATGTTGTAAAGAAAATGAATCATAGTCATTCTAGAGACTGTCTTGAAAGGCTAATGTAATGGGTTGTGGTAATCACTTGATGATAAGCAGATAGGGCTAGAGCTCTAAGAGGGTGATTTACTTAGACTTTACACACCAGTTCCTCCCATTTTTAGGGCCTGCTACACTGGCCTGGAGACCTCCTGTTGCCCAGGTGACCGAGGCCTTCCTATCTTGGATCCTGTGGAAGATTTTGCTTCTCTACCATCTACTCCTGCCTTTTAAAAAAATCTTAGCACTGTGTTTTTGTTGTTGTTGTTGTTGTTGTTGATAAACTACTTATCACTCACTCAATTCATGGAATTCAGGTGGGACCTGTTACTGACCTGCCTGCCCAGCATCCATATATCTTAGCTCCAAGGTGGATATGTCCCCTTGGCCTGGCCAGTTAGCACCCTCCATCCCTTTGTCCTCAGCGACTGAGTGTTGGTCACCTTGCTCAAGTTGGTCTAATGAACTCTGGCCAAGGGATTTTCTTGGAGCTATTGAGAAAGAAGTTCCTTCTGTCTGTTGCATTTGTGAAGCTGGTTACCAAGGGTCACCATGAAGAGCCAAGAGATGGAACATGACACATTTCCTGACAATGTCTTTTGAGTATCTGGATCCAGTCATATTCACCAGATATGCCCACTGGACTTTTCTGTTATATTAGTCAACAAATACCCCCTCCAATGTGTCTTTCCTCCAGTTGGTTAAAGCTGTGTCTCTTTCATTCATACGATCCTTTCCTAAGAGGTTCCTAGTGAATACTTTCCTATACACACTAGTGTCCCATCCAATTAAAATGAGTCTGTCTCATCTCCTTGGGGCAGTCGTGCATGGTGAGCTTACCTAAGAAATGAGTCTGTGCTCCTGAGCCATTGGGAGGGGGATGTGGGGGAGGGTGTTGTCTCAGGAAAAAGTTGACATTCTCCAGTTTTCTGGAGCCAACAGTTCTTCTTTTTTGGTGAACCCAACAGAATAGATATGAGGAAGGAGGGGTTAGGAATGAATCGTTACTGATTCAGTTCTCTGTGCTGGGTATGGTGTCAGCCACTTCACACACATTACCTCAATTCTTATACAGATCTTATGTATATTAGTATCCCTGTTTTACAGATCAGAAAATAATATCAATAGCAATAATAGCTACTATTTATTGAGTGCTATGTTCTTTTTTTAATTTTATTTTTAATTTAAAAAAATTTACATCCAAATTAGTTAGCATATATTGCAACAATGATTTCAGGGATAGATTCCTTAGTGCCCCTTACCCATTTAGCCCATCCCATCGCCCACAACCCCTCTAGTAACCCCCTGTTTGTTCTCCATATTTAAGAGCCTCTTATGTTTTGTCCCCCTCCCCGTTTTTATATTATTTTTGCTTCCCTTCCCTTATGTTCATCTATTTTGTCTCTTAAAGTCCTCATGTGAGTGAAGTCAAATGATATTTGTCTTTCTCTGACTAATTTCACTTAGCATAATACCCTCTAGTTCCATCCACATAGTTGTAAATGGCAAGATTTCATTCTTTTTGATTGCTGAGTTATACTCCATTGTATATATATGCCACGTCTTCTTTATCCATTCATCCATCGATGGACATTTGGGCTCTTTCCATACTTTGGCTATTGTGGATAGTGATGCTATAAACATGGGGGTGCATGTGTCCCTTTGAAACAGCATACTTGTATCCCTTAGATAAATGCCTAGTAGTGCAATTGCTGGGTCGTAGGGTAGTTCTATTTGTAGTTTTTTGAGGAACCTCCATACTATTTTCCAGAGTGGCTGCACCAGCTTGCATTCGCACCAACAATGCAAAAGAGACCCTCTTTCTCTGCATCCCTGCCAACATCTATTGTTGCCTGAATTGTTAATGTTAGCCATTTTGACAGGTTTAAGGTGGTATCTTATTGTGGTTTTGATTTGTATTTCCCTGATGATGAGTGATGTTGAGCATTTTTTCATGTGTCGGTTGGCCATCTGGATGCCTTCTTTGGAGAGTGTCTATTCATGTCTTTTGCCCATTTCTTCACTGGATAATTTGTTTTTTGGGTGTTGAGTTTGATAAGTTCTTTATAGATTTTGGATACTAACCCTTTGTCTGATATGTCATTTGCAAATATCTTCTCCTATTCTGTTGGTTGCCTTTTAGTTTTGCTGATTGTTTCCTTCGCTGTGCAGAAGCTTTTTATTTTGATGAGGTCCCAATAGTTCATTTTTGCCTTTGTTTCCCTTGCCTCGGGAGATGTGTTGAGTAAGAAGTTGCTGTGGCCAAGATCAAAGAAGTTTTTGCCTGCTTTCTCCTCGAGGATTTTGATGGCTTCCTATCTTACACTGAGGTCTTTCATCCATTTTGAGTTTATCTTTGTGTCTGGTGTAAGAAAGTGGTCCAGGTTCATTCTTTGGCATGTCGCTGTCTAGTTCCCAGAACCACTTGCTGAAGAGACTGTCTTTATTCCATTGGATATTCTTTCCTTCTTTGTCAAAGGTTAGGTGGCCATACATTTGTGGGTCCATTTCTGAGTTCTCTAGTCTGTTTCATTGATCTGAGTGTCTGTTCTTGTGCCAGTACCATACTGTCTTGATGATTATAGCTTTGTAGTATAGCTTGAAGTCAGATTGTGATGCCTTCTGCTTTGGTTTCCTTTTTCAAGATTGCTTTGGCTATTCAGGGTCTTTTCTGGTTCCATACAAATTTTAGGATTATTCTAGCTCTGTGAAGAATGCTGGTGTTATTTTGATAGGGATTGCATTGAATATGTAGATTGCTTTGGGTAGTATTGACATTTTAACAATATTTGTTCTTCCTACCCAGGAGCATGGAATCTTTTTCCATTTTTTTTGTGTCTTCTTCAATTTCTTTCATAAGCTTTCTATAGTTTTCAGTGTATAGATTTCTCACCTCTTTGGTTAGAGTTATTCCTAGGTATTGTATGGTTTTTTGTGCAACTGTAAATGGGATCAATTCCTTGATTGCTCTTTCTGTCGCTTCATTGTTAGTTTATAGGAATGCAACTGATTTCTGTGCGTTGATTTTATATCCTGCAACTTTGTTGAATTCATGAATCAATTCTAGCAGTTTTTTGTGGAATCTTTTGGGTTTTCCATACAGAGTATTATGTCATTTGCGAAGAGTGAAAGTTTGACCTCCTCCTGGCCATTTTGGATGCCTTTTATTTCTTTGTGTTGTCTGACTGCAGAGGCTAAGACTTCCAATACTATGTTGAATAACAGTGGTGAGAGTGGACATCCCTGTCTTGTTCCTGACCTTAGGGGGAAAGCTCTCAGTTTTTCCCCATTGAGGATGATATTGGTGTTGGGTTGTTCATATATGGCTTTAAGATCGTGAGGTATGCTCCTTCTATCCCTACTTTTTTGAGGCTTTTTGTCAAGAAAGGATGGTGTATTTTGTCAAATTCTTTCTCTGCATCTATCGAGAAGATCGTATGGTTCTTGTCCTTTCTTTTATTGATGTGATGGATCATGTTAATTGTTTTGCGGATATTGAAGCAGCCCCGCATCCCAGGTATAAACCCCACTTAGTCGTGGTGAATAATTTTTTTAATGTATTGTTGGATCCGGTTGGCTAATATCTTGTTGAGGATATTTGCATCTATGTTCATCAGGGAAATTGGTCTATAGTTCTCCTTTTTAGTGGGGTCTCTGCCTGGTTTTGGAATCAAAGTAATGCTGGCTTCATAGAAAGAGTTTGGAAGTTTTCCTTCCATTTGTATTTTTTGGAACACCTTCAAGAGAATGGGTGTTAACTCTTCCTTAAATATTTGGTAGAATTCCCCTGGAAAGCCATCTGGCCCTGGACTCTTGTTTTTTGGGAGATTTTTGATTATTAATTCAATTTACTTACTGGTTATGGTTCAAATTTTCTATTTCTTCCTGTTTCAGTTTTGGTAGTGTATGTGTTTCTAGGAATTTGTCAATTTCTTCCAGATTGCCCATTTTATTGGCATATAATTGCTTATAATATTCTCTTATTTTTGTTTTTATTTCTGCTGTGTTGGTTGTGATCTCTCCTCTTTCATTCTTGATTTTATTTATTTGGGTCCTTCCCTTTTTCCTTTTGATCAAACTGTTAACTCTTTCAAAGAACCAGCTTCTGGTTTCATTGACCTGTTCTACCAGTTTGTTTGTTTGTTTGGTTTTGATAGCTTTAATTTCTGCTCTGATCTTTATTATTTCCTGTCTTCTTTTGGTTTTTGGTTTTATTTGCTGTTATTTTTCCAGCTTCTTAAGGCATAAGGTTAGGTTGTGTATGTGAGATCTTTCTTCCTTCTTTAGGGAGGCCTGGATTGCTATATACTTTCCTCTTATGATTGCCTTTCCTATGTCCCAGAGGTTTTGGGTTGTGGTGTTATCATTTTCATTGGTTTCCATATACTTTTTAATTTCCTCTTTAACTTCTTGGTTAGCCCATTCATTCTTTAGTAGGATGTTCTTCAGTCTCCAAGTATTTGTTACCTTTCCAAATTTTTTCTTGTGGTTGATTTTGAGTTTCATAGCGTTGTGATCTGAAAATATGCACGGTATGATCTCGACCTTTTTGTACTCATTGAGGGATGATTTGTGTCCCAGTGTATGGTCTATTCTGGAGAACGTTCCATGTGCACTGGATAAGAATGTATATTCTGCTGCTTTAGGATGAAATGTTCTGAATATATCTGTTAAGTCCATCTGGTCCAGTGTGTCATTCAAAGCCATTGTTTCCTTGTTGGTTTTTTGATTACATGATCTCTCCATTGCTGTGAGTGGGGTGTTGAAGTCGGCTACTATTATGGCATTACTATTGATGAGTCTCTTTATGTTTGTGATTAATTGATTTACATATTTGGGTGTTGTCACATTTGGTGCATAAATGTTTCCAATTGTTAGGTCTTCTTGGTGGATAGACCCTTTGATTATGATATAATGCCCTTCTGCATCTCTTGATACAGTCTTTATTTTAAAGTCTAGATTGTCTGACTTTCTAATGTCAGAGTATGGCTGCTCTGGCTTTCTTTGGTTGACCATTAGCATGATAGATGGTTCTCCATTCCCTTACTTTCAACCTGAAGGTGTCTTTAGGTCTTAAGTGGATCTCTTGTAAACAGCATATCGATGGATCTCGTTTTCTTATCTATTCTGTTACCCCATGTCTTTTGATTGGAGCATTGAGTCCATTGATGTTTAGAGTGAGTACTGAAAGATATGAATTTATTGCCATTATGATTCTTGTAGAGTTGGAATTTCTGGTGGTGTTCTCTGGTCCTTTCTAATCTTTGTTGCTTTTGGTATTTTTTTGTTTGTTTGTTTGTTTATTTATGTATGTATGTATGTATGTATGTATTTATTTATTTATTTATATTTTAATCTTTTCTCTCCTCAGAGAGTCCCCCTCAAAATTTCTTGCAGGGCTGCTTTAGTGGTCACAAACTCCTTTAATTTTTGTTTATCTGGGAAACTTTTTATCTCTCCTTCTATTTTGAATGACAGCCTTGCTGGAGAAAGAATTCTTGGCTGCATATTTTTCTGATTCAGCACACTGAATATATCCTGCCACTCCTTTCTGGTCTGCCAAGTTTCTGTGCATGGGTCTGCTGCAAACCTGATCTGTCTTCCCTTGTAGGTTAGGGACTTTTTTTCCCTTGCTGCTTTCATGATTCTCTCCTTGCCTGAGTATTTTGTGAATTTGACTATGATATGCCTTGTTGATGGTCAGTTTTTGTTGAATCTAATGGGGGTCCTCTGTGCTTCCTGGATTTTGATGTCTGTGTCTTTCCCCAGGTTAGGAAAGTTTTCTGTTATGATTTGTTCACATAACCCTTCTACCTCTATTTCTCTCTCTTCCTTTTCTGGGACCTCTATGATTCTGATGTTGTTCCTTTTTAATGAGTTTTGATTTCTGTAATTCTTAAATAATGCTCTTTTGCCTTAATCTCCCTCTTTTTTTCTGCTTCATTATTCTCCATAAGTTTGTCCTCTATATTGCTGATTGTTCTGCCTCATCCATCCTTGCCGCTGCTGCATCCATCCGTGATTGCACCTCAGTTATAGCATTTTTAATATCATTCTGGTTATTTTTTACTTCTTTTATCTTTGCAGAAAGGGATTCTAATCTATTTTCAACTCCAGCTAGTATTCTTATTATCGTGATTCTGAATTCTGGTTCAGACATCTTGCTTGTATCTGTGTTGGTTAAATCCCTGGCTGTCATTTCTTTGTGCTCGTTTCTTTTTTGGGTGAATTCCTTCATTTTGTCATTTTGAAGGGAGAAAAGGAATTAATGAAGTAGAAAAATTGAAATTAAAAAAATTAAAATTAAAAAATATTAAAATTAAAAAATTAAACACACACACACATCAAATAAATGATGCTAGATCCTAGGTGTGTTTTGGTCTGGGTGTTGAAAGTGGTTTGACAGATTAGAGAAAAAAAGGGGGGAAGGAAAAAAAAAGGAAACGTTTGAGAATTTGAAAAAATGAATACACTGAAGTAGACTTAAATGAGATGATGGGAGTAAAATAGAATTTGAAAAAATATACATAAAAGTAAAGGATATAGTAGAAAAATATTAAAGAAAAATATTTTTAATAACAATTAAAAATAAATATGAATTTTTCTGTATTCAAGAAAAAGAGAAGAAATGAAAAAGAGAAAAAAGATAAAAAAAGGAAATCGTTTGAAAATATGAAAAAGTGAATACAGTGTAGTAGACTAAAATAAAATGCAAGTAAAACAGAATTTGAAAAAATTTACATAAAACCAAAAAATATATTAAAAAATTTAAACAAAAACATTTTTAATAGAAATTGAAAGTAAAAATGAAGTTTTTCTCTTTCTGCATTCAAGAAAAAGAAAAGAAATGAAAAAGAGAAAAAAAGAAAAAAGAAAGGAAAAAATGGAAATTGTTTTAAAATTTGAAAAGGTGAATACACTGAAGTAGACTAAAATAAAATTATGGAAGTAAAATAGAATTTGAAAAAATTTACACAAAAGTAAAAAATATAGTAATAAAAATTAAAGAAAAATATTTTTAATAAAAATTGAAAATAAATATGAAAAATGAATTAATTTAAATAAAAATAAAATGAATTTTTTCTCTTGCTGTATTCAAGAAAAAGAAAAGAAATGTAAAACAGGAAAAAAAAGAGAGAAAATTGAATAGCTGGCCTGCTAACTGATTGAAGTAGGACTGAAATTACTTCGTTTCCCCTAGAAGTCAGGCTATGAAGCGCTTCATAGTCTGTAAACTAAGTAGGTGGTGAGACTTGTGTTCTAGAAGAGCGAGGTTGGCCCAGGTGGGCGGGGCTCAGTGTAACGGCCCTGCTCTCCACTAGATGGCGCTGCTAGCCATTGGGGTGGATTGTTGCAGCGCTCGTAGGTCCATATGCGCCTGCGCAGGAGCGGTGAAAATGCGCCACCCAGCTACCCAGTCTGTTTTCCCCTATCAGCAATCATGCGCCTGTCCTCTGTCTTCAGCTTTTGTCCAGTCCTCGTTTTTCACTCTTTGTGACCAGGACCCAGGCAGTACCTCTCTCCTGAGTTTTGTCTCAGATGCGGCTACTTTCCCCGGCCGCTTACTTCTGAAGGACTGCAGCTTTGACCTGTTCCACCCCTCTGCGGGAGGGTCTCAGCGAGCAATGGCTGAATGAGCAATGGCCGAACGTCGGCTGCACCCAGGAGTTCTTGCTGGACCTTGCTGCTGTCGGTGCCCGGAGACTGCGGCCAGGTGCCTGCCCGCCCCAGAAAAAGTTTGCGAGATAGTGTAGCAGCACCTTTTCAGGGATTACGGAAAATCACAACACACATCTAGCACCAGGCTTCACCCTTAAGGACCTTGTTCCAGCACCAGCGAATGTGGCCGCTTTCTGGGGTCTGCAGGGACCAGGTGGCTTCAACAGTCTCTACCAAATGTCCTTCCAGCAGTGAAACCGCTTTTCCCTGTGTGGCCTGAGAACCTCCCGGACCCCACTCTGTTCCTGGGGATTCACCCTTCCCACCAGAGCACTGTGAGGTATGGAGCTGCGGAGTTGCAGCCTTTGCGCTCCCCTTGTTTACAGTCTTAATGGAATTTAAACCCTCTCCTTTCTCCTTTCTCCCTTTTTAGTTTAGTCCCTGCGGCTGTTTCCAATTTTCTGCTTTCTCTCCAACTGCTTTGGGGGAGGGGTGCCTTTCCCGTATTCTCCCCCCACCATCTGTCTCCGTCCTCTCTCCGCCTGCAAAAGCACCTCCCTTCCCGCGACTTCTCGCTCTCCAAGTTCGCCTCTCCGCGCCGCATACCTGCTGAATTCTGTGGTTCAGGTGGTGCAGATTGTTGTGTTAATCCTCAGATCAGTTTTCTAGGTGTGCAGGATGGTTTAGTGTTGGTCTGACTGTATTTCACGGACGCGAGACACACAAAAAACTTCCATGCTGTTCCGCCATCTTGGCTCCTCAAGTGCTATGTTCTAATGTTGACTACAATTCTACTCTATCCATTAGAATCATAATAACCTGCAAGGTAGAGATTATAATCTATATTTTATAGATGATGAAACCAAGGTTCAGAAAGGTTAAGTTCACCATTATGCAGCTAAAATGAGGAGAAATCTGCATTCAGGCAGACCTAATTTGAAAGCCAAGCTTCTTGTGAAACAGATCTTCATTAATAGGTTTGTGATGGGTCTGATCAGGTATATACTTAGGGCTAAGGAGGGCCTCTCAGCATGCCTGATATTGGAAGGGAAGAACAGTCAATAGGAATAAATCACATATGGTGCTGCCCACCTTGGGCCCTGGCATAGTGACCACCAGTTTTAGTTGGGACCTCTGGTCAGGTTACTTGCTTAACAAGATCTAAAGGAGATCTCCAATAAAAAGGAAAAAAATGGGGAGTGCCTGCATGGCTCAGTTAAGTGTCTGACTCTCGATTTCGGCTCAGGTCACGATCTCATAATTCATGGGTTCGAGTCCTGCGTCGGGCTCTGTGTTGACATGGCAAAGCCTGCTTGGGATTCTCTTTCTCCCTCTCTCTGCATCTTGCCTGCATGCGTGTGCGTGCTCTCTCTTAAGATAAATAAATAAACATTAAAGAAAAATAAAGGGAGTTCTTTACCCAGGACTTGAGAAAGACAACAAGAAGGAATAATTAAGACCACAATGTAGATCACAGCTCTCATCCAGCCTATATGTTGTAAAATAAACCCACACAGATCCAACACATACTGGATGCTCCTTATATTTGAGCATCTGGTGTTAATTACTAGTTGATAAAATGTGGAGCTGGCTGGGATTAGGGGTTGTTTGCCAGGGCCTATTAGTATTCTTCCCTTATGTTGTGCCAGTCCTGTTGATCTGTGCTAATGTCCTGTGGTGATTTGTGTCCCACATTGGTCCATGCCAGCCCACTTCAGATGCGTACTCTTCTTTTTGGGTCAGAGTCCAGATCCAAGTTACAAAGTGTTCTTTTTTAGAACGCACACCCTTGGAGCACAGTGTTAAAGGTTTATCAATTGCATTTTAGTTGTGCCATGTACTCCTGTTCCAATTGTTAAATTAATTAAACAAAAAGGTCATTAGACTGAGGTGTCTCTAATGCTATGGCTGCCTATGTAAGGAAACCAAAATCTAAGCCTGTAAATGCTTCAAGATTATAAAATCGAAATGCTAAAGATGACCAATCACAGCCAACTAGGCTTTAAGCTGTAGCCAATCAAATACTTTCTTGGTTTTCATACCTTCTCCTTATAGGTCTTTTCTCTTAGCACTTATCAGCAGAGTGCTCTTAACCACTTCTGGTTTGGGGTGGCTCAGTAGAATAGATTTTTGTTCAAATAAAATAAAAAATTTTAATATGTCGCAGTTTATCTTTTAGCTGTATGCTAAAATATGGCTGTATGCTTATGGTACACTGAAAATGGCTGCCAGAGACGTTCATGTTCTAGTCCCTGAAACCTGTGAATATGTAACCTTACATGATGAAAGGTACTTTGCAGATGTGATTAAGTTCAGGATTTTGAGAGGGGGAGATTATCCGGATTATCCAAGTGGACCCAATGTAATTACAAGGTCTTTATAAGAGGGAGGATCAGGAGGATCAGGCGGCTCAGCGTCAGTAGAAGGAAATACGATAGCGGAAGCAAGGAAGTGGTGATGAGCCCTGCTCTGCAGCAGCCTCCAAAAGCAGAAAAAGGCAAGCAGCCTCTCCCCATGAGCCTCCAGGAGGAGCTTCTATCCTGACACCTGGACTTTAGACCAATGGGCCTGATTTGAATTTCTGACCTCTAGCACTGCAAGATAATAAATGTGTGTTGTCTTAAGCAACTAAATTTGTGGTGATTTGTGACAGCAGCAATGCTCCAGACCAAAGCTGAGGTGTTGGAAGGATTTTTTTTTCCCTCCAGCAAATGCCTTCTGCCAATATATGCCACATGGTACTTTAGTGATGTGCTTATGAAGGTGTACACATGACTTCCCCTGATCCTTCTAGATGGGTTTCGTGAGTTCCTCTGGCTTTAAGAGGGAAAAGAGTAACTTCTGATTTGTGTGCATCCTGAAAAACATTCCCCCTCCTTGGCAAGGCCCTTATTCTCCACTTACTTCCTGTGTCCCACTAGCAATCGGTCCCCTTGCCACAGCAGCAGCCAGTAAAAACTGTCTACTTGCTCTGTCACTGGGTTTACTGTGATAGAACAGTGCTTGTCAGTTAACTAATACAAAGTTAACCATTTAATTCACACTTGGATGTTGTAATTTGAAGACTGCAGTGGAATGCCAGTTTCCACTGGGTTACTGAGGGACTTGAGGATGGTGACTGCATCCCTGGACTGGACTCAGCTGGATAGGAGGATGACTCAACTTGGAATAGGACTTTTGGGCTGTGTGAGCCGGTTAAACTCAGAAGATACTGGGGACTAAACTTGTTTTTACCCATCCATCTTCTCTTTAGTAGGGAACAATGATTATCAGAAGCTTGCTTAGCATCTACGAAGTCACCGCAAAGGGAAGTGTTAATATATGAAAGTTTTGAGGATATTTAATTCAGGAGAGCTGTTTAAAAGCAGGGAATTAAAAAAAAATGCTTGGTGAAGTCTAATATGTGAAAGTATCAAGGGAGAGCTATTCTGGGTGCGTCGGGGTGGGAGTTCCTCCTCTGTGGTGGCCCCTGAAGGTCCTTGGAGAGCCACCGTGGACCTGCCAGGGAGAGGCCTGGTACATCAGCCCTGTGCCATGCAGAATACACCTTGTTGATGCCAGCTGTGGAATCTCTCCCATCCAAACTGATGGGGCAGGACAAATGCTCCATGATGGGGTCTCCAAGCTTCCCTCTGTGTGCTCCAGGCCAACCACACCCCCTTGTGTGCCAGAGTCTGTTCTTAAACTGGGTACAATACAATTGATTAGGATTTATTTTTCTAAATTACAATTACAGTTCAGTTTTGTTTCTTTGAAATAACACCCTGGTTCCCTTGATTGGTGTTTTGAATGTTCCCAATCTCTTCAGTCATACATTTACAATCTTTTGGCTTATTTCTACAGATGGCTAAATTCATGCATTATGTATGGGTTTTACAGGTGGTGTCTCAGAGGGCAAATTTATTCCTGAATATTTGTTGAGTATTATGGTCACTCTGTGTGCCACATAGGTGGTAATGGTCTCAGTTTGAGTGGAGCTGTCTACTCTCCTCATGGGAAGCCCGCTCACTAGCATGGCAAAGAATGCCTGTGAGGGGGTTGGACAGAGAACATGTTTCCTTCTTTCCCCCCAAATTTCTGAATGCGGAGGGTATCCTAAGTGTGGAAGTTGGATTAGAACTGTCAGAATTGTATAAACTCAGCTTTAAAGCTTGAGAACCTCAAGTCATGGTTCTCTTTGTTCTACAATAATGCAAAATCCCTGTGTTTGTCACCAGTCTAGAACAGAATGACAGTTTGAACAATCAGGCAGAAACAACTCAACTGATAATGACACTTCAGTCCCAGCATCCCTATCTTCACTGAGACTGTGCTAACTCAGCTCTGCTTGGTTTAGGACTCATAGCTTTACTCTCCTTTAATGAATTAGTATCTCAGTTGAGGTTGGTTGTGACTTCTTTCTTATAATTGTGTCTAATTAACATTGAAGTCAAAACAATAGCTTTCTTCCCCCACCCGGCATCCTTCAGCGGCTTATATAGGAGCTTCTGGTCTTCCTCTCTGCTCTAGCTTTCTCTCACTGCTGCCAGCTCAGCTCTCACCCAGCTCTGAATTTCTGTGAAAGTTGGAAGAGGGGGGACGATGACCCTGGCGCATACCAATCATATGCTTCCTGTCCTCTCCACCCCCAACACTTCCGTCACATGCCAGCCATATGGTTCAACTATTGTCCTGTCTCCAGGGGCATCAATATTTTTGTTCAGAGACCCTCAGGCCCCATCTCATCTCCACAGAGGGCTTTCTCATGTTACACAGCTGTGCTATGTGTCTTCATCACTTGAACTTGACCCACTAATGCCGCTCTCCAGGGGATCCACACAGTGTGGGAGATGCATCACTGAGATAATTACATGAGATGGAGAAAAGTTTATCCCTCAGAGCAGGAACTCTTTTGAGGTTAAAGCCACCATAAGTGCTTGTGAAAGTGCTGATGCCTGGAGAGAAAGAGCTCATAATTGCCATGTGGTTCCAGGCCACCCGAGAAAGCCAACCCTAGTGGGTATTGGAGGGAGGATGTGTCACTGTAACAAGTGTGATGGCTAGAGGTCGTCTTAATTGAGCTGCTAAATGGAGTTGTGTGTATTTTTTCCTTTTAAATGTGGACGGGTCACAGTTTTTATGGCTGCACTTGTTTCATCTTTCTTATAACTGGCTTGGCTTTATTGGCACAGCTGGGTGTTGTGGACTGAAAATTATTAGGAGTAATTACTTTTCCCTTCAAATGGAAAGCCTTCTTTACCTCTTCCTAGGTTATCTGTCAAAAGTACTTAGTATAACCTGACCTGTGGTAGGTGACTGAATCGGATTTGCTTGCAGCTTCTTGGCATGTGTTTCTCAAAACGTTAGCATATGATGATACTAGCAGGCATTTGATACACCTACGGGCCACCATTTTCATAGGAAAAAAAAAAAGATGTAACACAATTTTTAACAAAGTAAAATGAAAACTGCATTCAGAATTGAAAACAACAGTTTTGTTTTGTTTCTGTGAGAGACACGATAGAGTTTACCATCCTTCACTAACGAATCCATATGTGTATACAGACCCTATAATCTCTGTCTGGTGGTGGAGAGTCTGAGCCACAGATGAATTTCTCTATCTAGCCTATTGCTTTTTAGTTTGCATTTCTCCCAAATTTTAAAAATCTGAATTCATAATTTGTCTTCGGTAATGGAGGGACATGTAGGGTGTCTCTGTCAGATAGTTCTGGGTATCTGAATATAAACCCCAAATTACTGAGTGCTTTCTCGTTATTGTCTTGGTGCCCAGAAGCCCCTCTTTCAATTAGCATGTCTGACTGTGGAAATAGAAATGTTTCAACAAGGAAGATGATAGTGAATGGAGACCTTATTTATTTTTTGGCTGTATTTGTAAGTCTTCTCCATATTCTTTTGTAGCATTTAGATATGGCTTTTAAAGTACTTATTAAATATTTGTTGAATAAATAAAGGTCAAGAGATATATTGGTGACCACTGAGGTTCTCTCTGAATAATGCAGTGTGTGGATGGACATTTTTATTTGCCTCTCAAAGGGCTCCCTGGGTACCCTAACAGTATTTTGTCAGTATGACCCTAACACACCTTTTCTAGTCTACCTGATGAGGCATGAAACAATCATTGTCAAAATGGAAAGTCTTTTCTGTAGCAAGGGCTTTCAAGTAACAAAGGAAACGAAAAGTTATAGGGCATTTCATTTATTTATCTCACATAAGCCAAGAGTTGATTTATACTCGATTCATAGGTGGTATTGTCCACCTGAAACGTGAAATACCAACTAACAAACATACATGATCATAAAGGCTTTTCACCTTGAAAATTGTGGGCTAAAGTTTACTCTTGTTTCTCCTGTAAGCATATTTATAATGAAACTGGTTTAACAAACATTTTGACAAAAGCATAGCCTGACCCATTTTGCTGTTAGGCATTCAACTTTGAATGAGGTGCCTGTGGCTTATGACTCTTCTTCAACTTTGGGCCAGATCTATCAATTTTGTACAGGAATGTATTATTTTGTACTTGTTTTGGACAGATTCAAGGGTCTTATTACAGAAAAGAAGAGCTCTTTGAGCTCTAAGGATGAAGGGAAAGCTTTTTACCCTCCTCTGACAAGTTTCGTACCAAATGATGTCCTGCAAGGGGTCAGCGGCGAGGTGATTGCTGCTGAGCCACAGCCCATGTTCTCACTCGAGTCTTGTTTGCTACCTATGTGCATACCATTTTGAATCATAGTATTTCCATTACTGTTTCTGTCTCTGCTTTAACACTCCATTGAGCTCCTTTTGAATCACTGATCCATTTTTATCAATTGTGATGACATGATACTAACAACCAAAATGCATATTTGCCTAATGTAGAGACTTATGCCCAAATAAGGAGTAAACATGTTATTCCAGATAAGCTGCATCCTGTTAACTGAAGACTAGCTAACTGGAGAGCTGCTGGGGCAAACTACCCAATACGATGCTCATCTGTCATGGACCGACTTTAAAAGTAGAAGGATTTTTGTGAAAAATCACAGTTAATATTACATTTAAAGTGAGTGATCTGGCTGTGAAATAAATGGTTCTGTCCCTTTATTTTTAAAACTGCCAACCTGCCTGTACACCCCTTGAAAGATAGTTAAAGACCACCTGTTAACCAAGTCCCAAGCCTGAGAAACACAGCTCTGGCCTCAGCTACTCAAAGTGTGGTCCAGGGACCAGCCGGTCAGCATCACCCGAGAGCTGGCTAGAAATGCAGAAGCTTGGGTCCTGACCCAGACCTTCGAATCAGAATCTGTGTTTTAATAAGGTCCTCATGGCATTCAAATGCACATTAAAGTCTGAGAAGCTATTCTAGACCTCTCTTTCTAAGATGGATGTCAGGAGGGTGTATTTACCCTCTTAATAAAGAACGGCAGCATCGCAGCCTTTAAGGATGTCAATCCACACCCACTGAATTGTCAATTGAAGAGGAGCAGAATATGCCACCCCCGGAATGTGCCACTTTGGCCATATGGATCATTTTGAGTGGAAAACTCTGGGCTCTTCAGACTCAAGAAGAGCTTTTTACCTCCCTCTTAACTGCCTAAAAGAATTGACATAGCCTCTTCTTGCTCCCCACCCCCCCCCAAGAGAACTACCACCAGAGATAACTTTTTATATCACAAGGACATTTCTGTATGGCATAGAAAAGTTTATCAACATTTGCTCTTCCCATCTTGCTGTGAATTGCCTTCCTTCCCTTTGAAGCCCCAGAGACACTACCCCTTCCTCCTTAGCTCAGGATGGTGTATCAGCCTCAATGACCTGACTGCCGGGGAGTCTCATATTTTTATGGGGCTCCTGTATGTACAGAATTTGTTTTTCTCTTGTTAATCTGTCTTATATCAATTTAATTATTAAATCATCCAAAGAACCTAGAAGGGAAGAATGAAAATATTTTTCACCTCTATGCAATCCCTGACTGACCCAATAATCATCTCTTCATTTCTGGCTGGTGCATACTGTGGGGTGAGGGGGGTGCATGGGTGGCTCTTGGTCAAGGTTTCACCAGGGAAAGGATGCACTTGGAGACCCATAGCCAAAGTTGAGTGAGCCAAGGTTGGGCCAAATTCTGATGCAGTTCTCATCTTTGGAGCCAGTGTTATGAAAAGGAGCAATTTGAAGTGATTTGGCAGATGATGTTGCATGGTCACGGCTTGGAGGGAGCAGTTATTTTTTCCTCTTTTGTTCAGGCAGCAGCTGTGGCTCCCTATAAATGATATCCCAAATGTGTTGTATGCCAGGGATTTAGAACTTGATGATTCACAGGTTTTGTGAGTTGGTGCTTTTGTAGCTGGACAGTGGTCTCAGAAATACATGTAGTTATAGTCTGAGGGTTGAGAATTGGCATCCTCAGCACCTCTCAGTTACTTTCTAGCCAATGAGCTCCTTGCTCAAGGAAATGTGATACCACTGGACAGGCCCTCTGCCCCTCCTGACACAGCTTCCTCCCATCCTTCTTTTTCGTTAGATTGTCCTCACCACGTTCCTAGCTTTTGCAGCCCATTCTAACCACCACTTCCTCTAGGAAGCCTTTGATGACTTTCTGCAACTGGATCATGTCTCTCCTTCCTAGAAAGTCCTTGTAATCTAGTGGTTCTCAACCTTGGATGCAAATTTGAGTCATCTGGGAAGCTTCAAGAACTCTCGTTGTTCAGGCCAAAGCCCAGACCAGTGAAGTCAGAACCACTGGGCTTGAGACTCAGGCACCAGTAGATTGTAAATCTCTCCCAGTCAGTCCAGTGTGAAGCTAGAGTGGAGGAGCAGGACCATAATTCTTTTTCCTTTAAAGTTCCTCTTTAAATTTTTATTTAACTTTTTTTTAAGTAGGCTTCACACCCAACACAGAGCCTAACACAGGGCTTGAAATCACGACTCTGAGATCAAGGTCTGAGCTTAGATCAAGAGTCAGATGCTTTACAGGTGTGCTGTGTCGAAGGGACATCGACCCAATGTTTATAGTGGCACTATCCACAATAGCCCAAGTATGGAAAGAGCCCAAATGTCCATCGACGGATAAATGGATACAGAGATGTGGTATATACATATATACAATGGAGTGTTACTCAGCAATCAAAAAGAATGAAATCTTGCCATTTATAACTACATAGATGGAACTAGAGGGTATTATGCTAAGTGAAATTTCTCAGTCAGAGAAAGACAAAAATCGTATGACTTCACTCATATGAGGACTTTACGAGACAAAGCAGATGAACATAAGGGAAGCAAAAACAATATAAAAACAGGGAGGGGGACAAAACATAAGAGACTCTTAAATATG
Organism: Panthera uncia; assembly: GCF_023721935.1. Lineage (NCBI taxonomy): Eukaryota > Metazoa > Chordata > Mammalia > Carnivora > Felidae > Panthera > Panthera uncia. The sequence continues at coordinate 117,831,203 of NC_064810.1, read as the reverse complement.
GAGGACAAACAGAGGGTTACTGGAGGAGTTGTCGGAGGGGGGATGGGCTAAAAGGGGAAGGGGCACTAAAGAATCTACTCCTGAAATCATTGTTGCACTATATGCTAACTTACTTAGATGTGAATTAAAAAAATAAATTAAAAAGATAAAAAAAATAGAGTCAGATGCTTAACTGACTGAGCCACTTAGGCGCTCCCTCTCCCCCCTTTAAAGTTCTTCTTAAACCTCATTCTGCTATGGATCATACAAGAGACCACTGTTTTCGCTTTATTCCCGTGCCCAGATTAGAAGCTCCCAGAAATCAGGGGCAGAGTTTTCTCATCTCTGTGTCCCTTGATAGCATCTAGCACATAGCTCAGTGAACTTGCACATTGTTTCTCCTGCTAGTCATTCACCCTGCCTTGGGTGACCACTGACCCTGATCAGAGAGGGTGTGGGTACTGTGGTTTCTTGGTCATCATCACTTCCATTTCTGGATTCAAGGATTGGAGGTGGGGAAGTCAGATATGTGTGTGCTGAGATATGCCAAAAGTTCTGGTATTCCAGGACCTTTATCCATTAAACAAAGAATTATATTCTGCTAGAAAAAAATGTGCTTAAAGGTGTAGATGACTAGACTTCTTTCTGTCTGCTCAGAGTCATCTCTGAGATGCTCATTTGAGTCATCTTTGCAGCATAACAAACTAGTGGCTTAAAACCACAGTAAACATTTACTGTCTTACATGGTCTCTGTGGACCAGGAATCTGAGAGTGGCTTAATTGGGGCGGGGTTCTGGCTTAGGGTTTCTCATGAAGTTGCAGTCAAGTTGTCAACTAGAGCTTTGGTCATATGAAGGCCCGAATGGGGTGAAGGATTCACTTCTAAGGTGGCTCATGCATATGACTGACAAGTTGGTGCCGATTGTTGGCAAGAGGCCTCAATTCCTTGCCACATGTTCTCCACAGGACTACTTGAGTGTCTTTAGAACATGGTAATTTATTTCCCCTCAGAGTGTTCCAAGAGAACAAGGCATAAGCTGAAATGTCTTCTTTAATTATGTACTATTATGTCCACAATATCATATTGGATATACAGATCAATATGGGTGGGGACAACACAAAGGACTTTGCTTTTTCTTTAGGCAGGAGCAGTCATTTAAATGATTCTGCTTGATCCTGTATAGGATGAGCATATGATGTAGGCTGGCCAACTGGATAACTCTGTCCCTTTGGTGATAGGATGAGCATATGATGTAGGCTGGCCAACTGGATAACTCTATCCCTTGGGTGAATATTATTGGTATAAAGGTGGGCATGTGTAGACACAAACTAGGCCAACCACTGTCATTCCTAGGATTTTGCTAGAGCATTTGAGCGAAAAGATGTCCTCTTGGTTTGGAGCTGCTGGCAGACATCTTTGCAGCTGTTGGTCCTGGCGAGAACAAGGTAAAAATGGAGAAGACCAGAGTAAGGAGAGAGAGAGAAAGGAAGCATGTTGATGGCCTGGTTTGTGCCCCAATATTTAGCTAACTTCCTCTCTTGGGCTTCTAAGTTATACAAGTGAAGACATTTTTTCTTCAGCTAGATTGACCTAGATTGTGACCTCTTGGTACCAAATCAGTTCCGACTAATCCAGGGTCTGGAAGCCTGGGGCCTCCCAGCTTGTTCTGGTTCACTCTGCCCTTTATGTGGTCATTCTCCAGTCTCTGGTCTCTCTACCGTTTTTTTTAAATTATTAAATATTTTATTTATTTTTGAGAGAGAGAGAGAGAGAGAGACAGAGACAGAGCATGAGTGGGGGAGGGGCAGAGAAAGAGGGAGAGAGACACAGAATCTGAAGCAGGCTCCAGGCTCTGAGCTGTCAGCACAGAGCCGGATGCAGGACTCAAACTCATGAACGGTGAGATCATGACCTGGGCTGAAGTCAGATGTTTAACCAACTGAGCCACCCAGGTGCCCCTGGTCTTTCCACTGTAAACCCCAGGAAGCTGAGGTATATTTGTGTAGTCTCCTGTCTCCAGTGTTGGGGCATCAAAGGTTCCTAGTGCATACCGACAGACTTGTGCTAATTCCTTCTGCAGCCTGGTATATGGGAAATAATCATGATCTTTGAAGCTATACAGTTCTGGATTCAAAACTCCCATCTGCCCTTAATCAACTGTGTGATCTTAGGCCAAGGGCTTACCATCTCTGTCTCCAAGGTCCCTGCACATAAAGCAGGGCTTGAAATGTGATGTTCCCAGGGCTCTCATGAGGATGAAATGAGATATCACACATGGAAAAGTGAGGCCCATATCAAAGGGCCATTTTTTTCTTTTTTCCTTCTAGACATAGTGCCAGGTACAATAGAGCCCTACCTAGCCAGGATTTAATTCAGTTCAGTTCTGTTAAATTAGCATATCCTGAATGCTTGCATCTGCAAGATGATGAGTGGACAATGAGGTTTCAGGAGAGTGACCTGGTAATTTTGCTTAACTGAGGGCTGAGTTTCACTGTATGATCGCATTGCCTTAGGCCACGTTATGAAGTAGAGGGTATTTGAATCTGATCTCTTGCACTAAATCCTTGCTGAAGCACTCCCCTCCCACTGACCAGGATGGGGAGTATTAGGGAGGATGCTGGCATTCAGAGAAGCTGATCCCTGTGGTGTGGTTCAGATGGTCCATTCCCCTCCTTCACCTACAGGCTGGCTTGTTGGAGCTCCCCTCTCCTCCCCATTCATCGCTAAAACTAATCAATCTGTGTGATGAGGTGAGCCAAGATGTCTCTGAATTGATGTGCTTCCTGGACTCTATCATTGCTCATCTGTTCCATCTTTATTTATCCCATTAATGATGCTGACATTGGCAATTCCTAACCTTGATAATCAGCAGTACATTGTAAAGGTTTAATAAATGTTTGTCAAACTGAATGAATGACAGGTTGATGGACAATATTTGGGAGATATATGGAACCTTCCGCAGGTAAGTTTCTTACTCCTTGCAACCTCCCCCACACCTAGTCTAACAGCTGCCCTGCTCTGAATAACAAACATCTGAAAGCTTCTTTGCTAATCTCACAAGTACTTTAAGATTTTGCTTCAGGGCCATCTTATGAACATTAGTTATCCTTGAACTGTGGTACAGATGGAGAAGGGGTAGGAGACCAGATCAACACTCTGAGTAAATCAGAATATAGCAGGTAATGTATATTTTAGAAACAAATCCCTAAAGTGCTCCTTTCAAACACATTTGAATTCAGCAAATAATCTGTTTCCTTAATTTTGTGTGAGCATTCCTCTTACAACTTTGTCCTTCTGTTCCAGTCAAGAGGGAGATGGAGAGGGAGGGGAGGGAGATTAGATGAGGGAAGTAAAATCTCAGCTCAGGGCAGACCTTCAGAATGGGCAGTCTGGAGGTCTCTGGTATGAGCTGAAACTACAGTTCAAAGGCAGAATTTCTCCTTCTTCCCAGAAGCCTCAATTCTGCTCTTACAGCCTTTCAGTGGATTCAATCAGGCACACCCAGATTATCTAACATAATCTCCTTTACTTAAAGTCAACCAATTATGAATGTTAATTACACCTACAACACACACATGCATAGCAACACCTAGATTAGTATTTGATTGAATAATTGGGGATTATATGCCAGCCAAGTAGACAGGTGAAATTGGCCATTACAGTTGAGGAGAGGTAGGGCAGTTGTATAAGGCCAAAAACACAGTAACAGTAGAAATCAACATTTTTCTGCATCTAACCCTTGTCCCATGGGAATGCCAGATCTCCCTATAAGGGATTCTCCAAGGTTTATTTCACAGGTGCATACTCTGTCCACCCACTGGATTTTGCACTCCTCAGTTCTCCATTCTGTTCCCTCTTTCTTCTTCTTGTCAGTGGTTTACCCAGGGTTTGAATGAAAATAATCTATGATGCCTTTTGAAGAAAAATATGCTCATCCACGCAGAGATTCTGGCATCGTCTTTTCGTGGGGAGGGCATACTGGAATTTCTTTGCAGGAATTAGAGAAAGGTGAGGAAGTTGTGGCATTTGAAAAACTCTTTGGTAAAGCTGTGATGCAAACCTCATCCTTCCAAATACACATCTTTAGGCTAGACCTTTTCCTTAAACTTCAGATCTGTGTAAACAACATCTGGACATTTCCATGCAGCTCTCCCTAAGAACCTCAGGCTCAACATGTCCAGAGTTGAATCTGTTGGCTTTTCCCCAAATCTGTTCCTCTTCCCAATACCCTCAATGACTGGAACCATCCACCTGCCGTCATGTAAGCCTTAAACTTGGGGTCATTCTGGGCTCTTCCAGCTTCCTCACTTTCCATGTCCAATCAGTTATCAACACTGTAGATTCTAGCTCTGAAACTTAACCTGGAACCTCTCCTTTAGTCCATTCTTCCTGATTCTGCCTTATTTAAGTTTCTCATTGTCTCTCTCCTGGGCTATTGAAATAGCCTCTTGACTGGGCTATTATGCCTTCTCTAGGCTTACTTGTACTCCATATCCCCACAATCTATGTAATTATCTTTCCTGTTTAAAATATTTCAATAGCTCCCCATTCTCACAGGATCATGGCTCAGACTCCTTAGTTTGATCCGTACCTCCAGAATTATCTCTTATACTCCCATTCCTACCTGCAAACAAAAACAACCTATATGGTAGCCATGTGGACTAAATTATATGTAGTTCCTCTAATGTGCCAGGCTGCCTCACACCCCTTTGTCCATGCTGTTCCTTTTAACTGGCAGGTTCTTCCCATATTCTAGTGATCAGTCTTACCTCCTGCCCCACAGACCAGCACCAATCATATCTGCTTGGTCAAACCCTCTCATCTTTCAAGATCTCACATGTAACTTCTTCTTTAAAGCCTTTCTTGACCATGTCCCCTCCCACACCCCTATCTTGAAGCCACTTTCAGAACTCACCATACATGAATATGGTATCATTATAAAAATTAAAAATAAGGTGGATAAACCAAAGGCTCTCTTGATTCAGCCCTTGTAATTGCACTCCCCTCTTGGTTATCAGTCTGTCATGGATCTTTCCAGACTGTTTTTCACTAACAATTTATCTTGGAAATATTTCCATGTGAGTGCCTGCATATGGACCCATTCTACACAGAGTGTAATTGCTGCAGAGAATTCCCTAGTATGAGAATATTGTGGTTCCCTTATGCTATTGATGGATATTCTCCTCCCCAATATTTTGCAATAACAGTGCCACAATGAATATCATTTTGTCTGCTTCTTTATGCATAAATGCTAAGTATTTGTTTTCTACACAGATGCCTAAAAGTAGAAGTCTGGATAGAAGGTATACATATTTGATTCTGCATATTCTTTCCATATTTTTATGTCTGGTTGAATGTTTTAATTTTTCATGCATTGGTAAGAGTTCTTTGTGTATTTTGAACAATAATCCTTAGTCTGATATACACATAGATGCACACACAAACGAAAGTATGTGCGCATGTGTGTGTGTGTGTATTTCTCCAAGTTTGTTTCAAATTTTGCTTATTGTCTTTGTCATAAGAAATTTTGTGTTTTTATGCAAATTTATCACTCTTTGTTTTGGGTTTGTGTCTTTCTCTTGAAAACTGTTCATATGCCAAGGTTATTTACATATTCTTTTTTAACTTTGTTATCCTATAGGTTTTTTTTTTTAACACTTAGCTGTTTAAATTACTTGCAATTTAGTTTTTTATGTTGTAGGGTATTACCTGATATTTTTCTTTTTCCAAATTGAAAGTCAATTTGTCTGCATTACTTACTGTGTAATAGCCCATTTATTCTCAGCCCAAATTTAAATGCCATTTTTTAGTAACTAAATTTCTAACTATATTCATGAACCTGCTTCTGTACTTTGTAGTAGATTTTCTTGACCTCTTTCCTTATTTCTAGGTCATTACCACACAGTTTTGGCTACTGTAGCTTTATTGTATGTTTTGGTATCTTATAAGGAACCTACCATTTTTTAGCAGTCTGTCTTCTCCTACCAGATGTTTGATGGATGGGACGGAGTCATATTTGTCTTTGAATTTTAAGGACCTTTTATGTAGTTTGCATCCATGTTTGTTGGATGGTGCAAATGAATAAACCCAGAAGCTGTTGGTACTATTGATGCTACACTTTATATTCTCAAGGTCTCAAAGATCATGGTGAGAAATAACAAATTTTTTAGTTTTTATTCCACTTCCTATTGTAGTTCAGTAGTTCGATGAGTTATTCATAGGACTCTTATTATTTAATTTGTTTTTGAATAAATAATTCGTCCATAGTGTACAAAACCCCAAAGGCACAAAAGTGATAAATTAAGTCTCCCCTCAGTTCTTAAGAGGAAATTATACTACCAATTTCTTCTTTAACCTTCCAAAATGGCAGCATACCGATTCTAGGGGAAGATGGCGGCGTAGGAGGACGCGGGGCTCACAACACGTCCTGCCGATCACTTAGATTCCACCTACACCTGCCTAAAGAACCCAGAAAACCGCCAGAGGATTAGCAGAAGGGAGTCTCCGGAGTCAAGCGCAGACGAGAGGCCCACGGAAGAGGGTAGGAAGGGCGGCGAGGCTGTGCGCGCTCCACGGACTGGCGGGAGGGGGCCGGGGCGGAGGGGCGGCTCGCCGGCCAAGCAGAGCCCCCGAGTCTGGCTGGCAAAAGCGGAGGGGCCGGACGGACTGTGTTCCGACAGCAAGCGCGACTTAGCGTCTGGGAGGTCATAAGTTAACGGCTCTGCTCGGAAAGCGGGAAGGCTGGAGGACAAAGGGAGGGAGAGCTGCTGAGCCCCCGGACGGCAGAGCTCAGCTTGGCGGGGAACAAAGGCGCCAGCGCCATCTCCCCCGCCCATCCCCCAGCCAAAATCCCAAAGGGAACCAGTTCCTGCCAGGGAACTTGCTCGCTCCGCGCAAACACCCAACTCTGTGCTTCCGTGGAGCCAAACCTCTGGCAGTGGATCTGACTCCCTCCCGCTGCCACAGGGCTCCTCCTGGAGTGGATCACCTAAGGAGAAGCGAGCTAAGCCTGCCCCTCCAGCCCCCGTGCACCTTGCCTACCCACCCCAGCTAATACGCCAGATCCCCAGCACCACAAGCCTGGCAGTGTGCACGTAGCCCAGACGGGCCACGCCACCCCACAGTGAATCCCGCCCCTAGGAGAGGGGAAGAGAAGGCACACACCAGTCTGACTGTGGCCCCAGCAGTGGGCTGGGGGCAGACATCGGGTTGGACTGCGGCCCCGCCCACTAACTCCAGTTATACACCACAGCACAGGGGAAGTGCACTGCAGGTCCTCACCACGCAAGGGACTCTCCAAAATGACCAAACGGAAGAATTCCCCTCAGAAGAATCTCCAGGAAATAACAACAGCGAATGAACTGATCAAAAAGGATTTAAATAATATAACAGAAAGTGAATTTAGAATAATAGTCATAAAATTAATCGCTGGGCTTGAAAACAGTATACAGGACAGCAGAGAATCTCTTGCCACAAAGATCGAGGGACTAAGGAACAGTCACGAGGAGCTGAAAAGCGCTTTAAACGAAATGCAAAACAAAATGGAATCCACGATGGCTCGGCTTGAAGAGGCAGAGGAGAGAATAGGTGAACTAGAAGATAAAGTTATGGAGAAAGAGGAAGCTGAAAGAAAGAGAGATAAAAAAATCCAGGAGTATGAGGGGAAAATTAGAGAACTAAGTGATACACTAAAAAAAAATAATATACGCATAATTGGTATCCCAGAGGAGGAAGAGAGAGGGAAAGGTGCTGAAGGGGTACTTGAACAAATTATAGCTGAGAACTTCCCTGAACTGGGGAAGGAAAAAGGCATTGAAATCCAAGAGGCACAGAGAACTCCCTTCAGACGTAACTTGAATCGATCTTCGGCATGACATATCATAGTGAAACTGGCAAAATACAAGGATAAAGAGAAAATTCTGAAAGCAGCAAGGGATAAACGTGCCCTCACTTATAAAGGGAGACCTATAAGACTCGTGACTGATCTCTCCTTTGAAACTTGGCAGGCCAGAAAGGCTTGGCACGATATCTACAGTGTGCTAAACAGAAAAAATATGCAGCCGAGAATCCTTTATCCAGCAAGTCTGTCATTTAGAATAGAAGGAGAGATAAAGGTCTTCCCAAACAAACAAAAACTGAAGGAATTTGTCACCACGAAACCAGCCCTACAAGAGATCCTAAGGGGGATCCTGTGAGACAAAGTACCAGAGACATCACTACAAGCATAAAACATACAGACATCACAATGACTCTAAACCCATATCTTTCTATAATAACACTGAATGTAAATGGATTAAATGTGCCAACTAAAAGACATAGGGTATCAGAATGGATAAAAAAACAAGACCCATCTATTTGCTGTCTACAAGAGACTCATTTTAGATCTGAGGACACCTTTAGATTGAGAGTGAGGGGATGGAGAACTATTTATCATGCTCCTGGAAGCCAAAAGAAAGCTGGAGTAGCCATACTTATATCAGACAAACTAGACTTTAAATTAAAGGCTGTAACAAGAGATGAAGAAGGGCATTATATAATAATCACAGGGTCTATCCACCAGGAAGAGCTAACTATTATAAATGTCTATGCGCCAAATACCCGAGCCCCCAGATATATAAAACAATTACTCATAAACATAAGCAACCTTATTGATAAGAATGTGGTCATTGCAGGGGACTTTAACACCCCACTTACAGAAATGGATAGATCATCTAGACACACAGTCAATAAAGAAACAAGGGCCCTGAATGATACATTGGATCAGATGGACTTGACAGATATATTTAGAACTCTGCATCCCAAAGCAACAGAATATACTTTCTTCTCGAGTGCACACGGAACATTCTCCAAGATAGATCATATACTGGGTCACAAAACAGCCCTTCATAAGTTTACAAGAATTGAAATTATACCATGCATACTTTCAGACCACAATGCTATGAAGCTTGAAATCAACCACAGGAAAAAGTCTGGAAAACCTCCAAAAGCATGGAGGTTAAAGAACACCCTACTAACGAATGAGTGGGTCAACCAGGCAATTAGAGAAGAAATTAAAATATACATGGAAACAAACGAAAATGAAAATACAACAATCCAAACGCTTTGGGATGCAGCGAAGGCAGTCCTGAGAGGAAAATACATTGCAATCCAGGCCTATCTCAAGAAACAAGAAAAATCCCAAATACAAAATCTAACAGCACACCTAAAGGAAATAGAAGCAGAACAGCAAAGGCAGCCTAAACCCAGCAGAAGAAGAGAAATAATAAAGATCAGAGCAGAAATAAACAATATAGAATCTAAAAAAACTGTAGAGCAGATCAACGAAACCAAGAGTTGGTTTTTTGAAAAAATAAACAAAATTGACAAACCTCTAGCCAGGCTTCTCAAAAAGAAAAGGGAGATGACCCAAATAGATAAAATCATGAATGAAAATGGAATGATTACAACCAATCCCTCAGAGATACAAACAATTATCAGGGAATACTATGAAAAATTATATGCCAGCAAATTGGACAACCTGGAAGAAATGGACAAATTTCTAAACACCCACACTCTTCCAAAACTCAATCAGGAGGAAATAGAAAGCTTGAACAGACCCATAACCAGTGAAGAAATTGAATCGGTTATCAAAAATCTCCCAACAAATAAGAGTCCAGGACCAGATGGCTTCCCAGGGGAGTTCTACCAGACATTTAAAGCAGAGATAATACCTATCCTTCTCAAGCTATTCCAAGAAATAGAAAGGGAAGGAAAACTTCCAGACTCATTCTATGAAGCCAGTATTACTTTGATTCCTAAACCAGACAGAGACCCAGTAAAAAAAGAGAACTACAGGCCAATATCCCTGATGAATATGGATGCAAAAATTCTTAATAAGATACTAGCAAATCGAATTCAACAGCATATAAAAAGAATTATTCACCATGATCAAGTGGGATTCATTCCTGGGATGCAGGGCTGGCTCAACATTCGCAAATCGATCAACGTGATACATCACATTAACAAAAAAAAAAGAGAAGAACCATATGATCCTGTCAATCGATGCAGAAAAGGCCTTTGACAAAATCCAGCACCCTTTCTTAATAAAAACCCTTGAGAAAGTCGGGATAGAAGGAACATACTTAAAGATCATAAAGGCCATTTATGAAAAGCCCACAGCTAACATCATCCTCAACGGGGAAAAACTGAGAGCTTTTTCCCTGAGATCAGGAACACGACAGGGATGCCCACTGTCACCGCTGTTGTTTAATATAGTGCTGGAAGTTCTAGCATCAGCAATCAGACAACAAAAGGAAATCAAAGGCATCAAAATTGGCAAAGACGAAGTCAAGCTTTCGCTTTTTGCAGATGACATGATATTATACATGGAAAATCCGATAGACTCCACCAAAAGTCTGCTAGAACTGATACATGAATTCAGCAAAGTTGCAGGATACAAAATCAATGTGCAGAAATCAGTTGCATTCTTATACACTAACAATGAAGCAACAGAAAGACAAATGAAGAAACTGATCCCATTCACAATTGCACCAAGAAGCATAAAATACCTAGGAATAAATCTAACCAAAGATGTAAAAGATCTGTATGCTGAAAACTATAGAAAGCTTATGCAGGTAATTGAAGAAGATATAAAGAAATGGAAAGACATTCCCTGCTCATGGATTGGAAGAATAAATATTGTCAAAATGTCAATACTACCCAAAGCTATCTACACATTCAATGCAATCCCAATCAAAATTGCACCAGCATTCTTCTCGAAACTAGAACAAGCAATCCTAAAATTCATATGGAACCACAAAAGGCCCCGAATAGCCAAAGTAATTTTGAAGAAGAAGACCAAAGCAGGAGGCATCACAATCCCAGACTTTAGCCTCTACTACAAAGCTGTCATCATCAAGTCAGCATGGTATTGGCATAAAAACAGACACATAGACCAATGGAATAGAATAGAAACCCCAGAAATAGACCCACAAACGTATGGCCAACTCATCTTTGACAAAGCAGGAAAGAACATCCAATGGAAAAAAGACAGTCTCTTTAACTAATGGTGCTGGGAGAACTGGACAGCAACATGCAGAAGGTTGAAACTAGACCACTTTCTCACACCATTCACAAAAATAAACTCAAAATGGATAAAGGACCTGAATGTGAGACAGGAAACCGTCAAAACCTTAGAGGAGAAAGCAGGAAAAGACCTCTCTGACCTCAGCCGTAGCAATCTCTTACTCGGCACATCCCCAAAGGCAAGGGAATTAAAAGCAAAAGTGAATTACTGGGACCTTATGAAGATAAAAAGCTTCTGCACAGCAAAGGAAACAACCAACAAAACTAAAAGGCAACCCACGGAATGGGAAAAGATATTTGCAAATGACACATCGGACAAAGGGCTAGTATCCAAAATCTATAAAGAGCTCACCAAACTCCACACCCGAAAAACAAATAACCCAGTGAAGAAATGGGCAGAAAACATGAATAGACACTTCTCTAAAGAAGACATCCGGATGGCCAACAGGCACATGAAAAGATGTTCAACGTCGCTCCTTATCAGGGAAATACAAATCAAAACCACACTCAGATACCACCTCACGCCAGTCAGAGTGGCCAAAATGAAGAAATCAGGAGACTATAGATGCTGGAGAGGATGTGGAGAAACAGGAACCCTCTTGCACTGTTGGTGGGAATGCAAATTGGTGCAGCCGCTCTGGAAAGCAGTGTGGAGGTTCCTCAGAAAATTAAAAATAGACCTACCCTATGACCCAGCAATAGCACTGCTAGGAATTTATCCAAGGGATACAGGAGTACTGATGCATAGGGGCACCTGTACCCCAATGTTTATAGCGGCACTCTCAACAATAGCCAAATTATGGAAAGAGCCTAAATGTCCATCAACTGATGAATGGATAAAGAAATTGTGGTTTATATACACAATGGAATACTACGTGGCAATGAGAAAAAATGAAATATGGCCTTTTGTAGCAACATGGATGGAACTGGAGAGTGTGATGCTAAGTGAAATAAGCCATACAGAGAAAGACAGATACCATATGGTTTCACTCTTATGTGGATCCTGAGAAACATAACAGAAACCCATGGGGGAGGGGAAGGAAAAAAAAAAAAAAAAAAAAGAGG